>NC_087067.1:12077184-12316584 GCF_963678635.1 Symsagittifera roscoffensis
ATTTCACTCAGGAGGGGACCGGCAACATACTCATTTATTTTAAATTAATGATGACTCAGTCATTGCCTAAATTATGGTGTTCAAAATAGTGTTTGATTTGAATGTTATCATATGATTTTTGTATCTTTTTTGCGGTTTTTTGAAATAGTTCATTGAAACAAGCTTGATAAACAAAAAGTACTTGGTGTTGGTTTTTATCTCGTACGAAAGAAAAATTTGAATGCGTTTCATTTTTGGCCGAATTGACACTCCGGTCATTTTTTCACTTCGCGCTGAATTTTGGTTTTGAAGAGCGAACGGTTGGTCAACAATGATGACAAAAAGGCACACCATCTCAATTCTCGATTCTGATTGGTTGTAAAGTAGTTTTTCCGATTCATGTGGTGACGGAGTGTAAGTTAACATAAAAAAGAACAATTTTTATGAGATCATATGAAAGCTTTGTAAATTTATAGCTTTAGCCATGTTTCATGGTATACTTCTAACTTCGGCACAAAAATATATGCTTAAAAGTTGTATTTGATAGCTAAGAATGGCCAGAATTTTGATTAAATTACAGAGTATTGATTTGCAAATTAATCAACTGGATTCGTTAGTGCGTCACTTGCTCAAGTAAGTCGTTACAGACTTTAAAAGAGATATTTTTTACTGGTGCATTGTATCGTTCGCCTCGTTTTGGAACCGAGAAGTCAACAAAATCATTTTTTGAGCTGCAACTTCAACAAAAAGTCACTCTCTGATTTAATTTTGACCAAAGCTACAAGTTTTTTGTCTTCAAGTTTAACTATTTTGTCAAGATTGGTTGAATTTCGCTTTGCCGAAAAAAGACGAAAGTCAAACAAGAGTTCTGGCGGCTAGAAAACTTAAAACTCTAGATCAACTGCAAAATATCTTAAAATTCTAGATCACCTTCTAAAAATCCTAAATTTCAACATCACCTTCGAGTTTTGGTTTTACTGTGTGTTCATTTTTCCGAGATGAAGATCTGCATTTTCTCTTTGGCTGAATCTGGATTGATGAAGTCCAAGATGACAGTTCATCTGGTTTTTTTGGCACTGATGATTTGCAAATGTTCGGCTGGCTCAACCGGGTATGTGATAGCTTTATTTATAATACTTCTTGATTCTGACGTAAGCTTTTGCAGGAAATTTGCAGGACATTTTAAGAGCTAATTGCGGCAGGCTTTTTTTTGCAAATTGACTGTTTTTGATTGTGCTGCAGCTGTTTTGAACCAATTTTTTTTACAACAGGAATATTTGTAGACTAATTATCACATTTTGTAGTAAAATTGCTTGCGGAGCCCTGCTATGTTTTCCGCTAAATTGGATCTTTTTGCAAGTTGTAAGAGAGATCGGAACAAAACCCTGCCACAAGCTCGCTCGATAAAATTGGGTCCTGGGTTGATATTTTTTTGTTTTCAACTGCAGCAGTACGACAGACGACGGTGGAATTGGATTCGAATTCGAGTGCCACTCCTCGTCTCTTCATTTGTGCGAGCCAGTGCAGACCTGTTTCGATAACCGGGACTGTACAATTAGTGGCCAGTTCTGCTGTGGATCAGCGTGTATGGCCACAAATGAACAGACATGTCAGCCACGAGAGTTCACATTGTAAGCAACACACACTGTTTCTTCATCATCAACATCTTAAAAATAATAAATTTGGCTTCAAAAAGATATGTTTATAAGTTACAAAACGTATTTTAAAAAAAAATCCCAATAAAAAGGCCAATTAGCTACCTATCAAGCTGTGTCTTTATTTTCATTATTTTAAATTGTAAAATTGCTTGATTTGGGCGCTAGGTTACACAAGAATACATTTTGGGCGGTAGATTTCATAATAGGTCCCTTCAAAAGCCACAAAGTTATATATCCACTAATAGATAAAAGTTCCGCAAGTCACTTGGCGTAATTAGGAGCTAGTGGACTGAAAACTTAGTCCTACTCGTGGACCTACATTTATGGACTGCGAAATTTTGCCTCACCCTCAAGCAACGAGCACGGATCATGTTGGGGTTCGAACATCCGACCTTTCGATTGAAAAGCAGAGATGTAACCACTTCACCGCCGCTGAGCAAGTCTGTTTTTGTTTCAGTTTGGTTCCTCTGACAGCTGTGATCGGAACCCTCTGCCTTGTGCTCATAGTCTACATTGTCTTCAGATGCAACGCTCAAAGATGTAAGTTATTATTCAAACCAAGCCTCTATTAGAGTTCATGCTCAAAGCACCTTCGTTTGATGCATTGTCTATATGCGATAATCAGTGATATGCATTTAAAAAACCAATTTAAATTATTTTTTCTTAAACTTAATTTTCTTTAAAAGAAAACTAAAATAAGAAAAATTTAAATAAATATTTTAGTTTAATATAGTAATGTAAATGATTTAACAGTCCGGTTGGACTTAAATTTATGTCTGGATGCGCTAATTTTGAATCATCTGATTGCTATAAGATGATTTTTTTTCACTTTAAGTTGTTGGACCTTTCTGCTAAATCATCTGATAAAAAATCCGTTATATCAAAAAAGGCAGTTTTAGAATTGCAATCGTTTTTGAGGAAGTCAGTTACGTTCCAGGAACTATTTTCCACCAGGCAAGTTAACAAAAACTACTACCGTTTTAGTTTTTATTTGCTACGAAGCTTCTGTTTAATTGGAATAACACTAATCCATACATATTCCAGACAAACCTTGGGACTTTTTGTGCCGACTTTCAAAAAAAGGGACCAAAAAATTGTGCTCGGGTACTTTTTTCTCCAGACAAGTTTCGACTTTTTGACTAGCAATTTTTGACGGAATTTTTATATCATTCGAAAAATAATGTCGTCGTAATCTCAAACTTGAGAAAGTACTTCACGGTACTGCGGTGAAAGTTCTGCGGTCATTTTTTCCAAAGTTATGGGAATTTATAGATTACCAATTTAATGGGTGGCAATTCGTTGCTAGGTGACAAAAGGGGGATTGTTAAGGAGGTTCAATTTTTTTGCTGTTTTGTCCCAGTGTGTCACCCTGATGAGGAACAACATAACTTGCACTCCAGAGTTGTGGGCTTTGTCCGCAATGTGACCAGTGCCGACGACATCAACCAGAGGAATCTGCAGCCAGCATCTGTTATCGGGATGACGTAAGTTTACCTGAAAAATTTAGCGGGTGTGCAAAGTTGGACTTAAATAAGTTATATACTTGGTGTTAAATAACAAAGTGATTTTTGGGTTGGGTGGATTTTTTGTCTTTTTTTTCTCAGGAAAAAGCTTAAGTTTTTGGTTACGCTCAGTTTTGAATTTTGACGTTTAGACTTTTGATTTTTTTTGTAATCCATCTTCTAATTTAATTAACAAATTAAAGACAAATTACACTATCCATTATCGAAAGTGTGCATGGCGGAGGATAACGTGAATGTCCTTGAGTTTTAAAAATATATTTTGATTTTTCAAATTTTACCAGAGGAAAAAAACTACCTTTTTTTCAGGTTTTTCAAAATTGTTTAATTGTAATGAAGTGTAGAAAATGTCAATAATGTTCTTGAAAATCAATTGAGCTTGTAGCCCATCTGTTAATAGCCATACTGTGTCATATACCATGCTCAAATGTCACAATCGTTCCGATTTTCGAGGAAAGTGAGAAATATGTATGCCCGGGGTGGTTATTTTTATCCAGACCAATTTTAAAAAAATATCTGATGGGGAAATTCATTGACCTTCATGGTGCACGCTAAGTTCGCACGCCATTAATTTAATATGATACGACTCTAGCTAGACTGCTCGTTTTATATTTTGATGCTGAAAGTGCATGAGCTTAAAATTCATATTTTGTCAATACTTCATTAAACAAAAACTATTCGAGGCCTGCTATTGGGCAGTTGGAAAATTCAGGGCCTTGCTTCGATACGAGCAGTCTTGTCTACTTATAGTTTGATTATAACTTGTTGCTTGCTTCGAATATAAGTTAAAATTTTAACGCCCGTTGAACTATGAGTAAAATGTGTATAAAGAGGTTGTATATAGCAGTCGAAAACTTTATTGGGCGAATATAAAAGCGTTAGATTTAGGCAAAACTTTGATAATTTAAGTGTATATTTTAGCCGCAACCTCCTATTGATTAACTCTCTATTCGGTATTGGTAAAAATTGGTCCAAAACGTCAAATGCGGGTGTCGGTATAAAGTCGCCGGTGGTCGCGCTATGCGCACATCGCCGGTTCGCGGAAATAACGGGCTCTAAATTTCGTGCATAGTCCTGCCCTTTGTTGGCAGCCTCTTAACACGCTGACGCGATTGTAGCGAACACTTATACTGTTGATTTGTTCTTTGATACTGCTGATTTGTGTATCTGATAGGCAGCAAGCGAATGACGTAGATAATGATGCGCGCAAAACCTGTCGTTTCAAGACCTTTGCAACCATGATGATCCGTCGCGACCATCGCGACCGAAGCGGAGGTGGCGCGACCAAAACTTCGTGACTCATATTTGGTATGTCCAGACTCTCGCGACCAAGAGTTGCCATTTCCAGACTTTCGCAATCGAAAAACTAAGGCGCGACTTTCGCGACCGAGGCGGATACGGCGCGACCCTGCGGCTCAGGAAATGGCGTGACCGGCGCGACCAAAATTAGCTATTAAAAGGCTTTCCAGACCTAGATGGAGACGGCGCGACTTTCCAGACCAACATGAGCCATGGCCAACTGGTGCTTCGAATTGCATGACAAGTGTGCTGCGATTTGCGGAGTTTTAAGCGTTAATTAGAGCAGGCGTTACGAGTTTAGCATGTGTGCTTTTTAAACTGCGCTCAATGTGTCAATGAGGCGCACATTCAATCGAAGCAAGAGAGCCTAATTTTTCATTCTACTTGAAATGTTATTGCTCCGACTTTCGATACGAAAGTAACGGAATATTTGTAATCGGGATGGGTTTTTTTTCTTCAGATAAGTTTTTTTTTTAATTAGCCATCTTTGACGGAATTTTTTATATCATTCAAAAGATATTGTTATCCTGAGCTTAAATTTGAAAAGATATTTCACCTGTGATCATTTTTCGTAAAATTATGAGGGTTTACAGATTGCCATTTTGGCCATTTTGACCAATTTGGGACAATTAACGCGCGATATAATTCGCGCTATTAACGCGTAAGCGGAGATTTAATCCGTCTTATAAATCGTTCCAAATTGGTTGAACGAAGCTTATTTGCCATAATTGATTTGTTACAAGGATTTTATTTTATTTCATTTAACTTTTTTATGCTATTACTGCTGCTCCATAAACTTTAAAAGGCAGTCGGGACATTCAGGGCTTCGCCCTGATTTGAGCAGTCTTGTTTCATTTATTCGAAGAATCGAAAAGTGAACTTGGTTTAACTAAACCTTTGCACTTACCCTCTGCACAAAAAATGCACGGTACCCGAGAAAACAGAAATGACAAAAACAATTTTTGAAATAGTAAACGAGTCAGCTGCATATTTGCAGTTAAACCATGAACTTGGTTTAACTAAACCTTTGCACTTACCCTTTGCACAAAAAATGCACGGTACCCGAGAAAACAGAAATGACAAAAACAATTTTTGAAATAGTAAACGAGTCAGCTGCATATTTTTACAATGACATGCTAATCAACACACATGCTAATAGCCCGGTCGTTGTGAGTTGCGTGTTTTGCATGTAGTCATAAAACTGGTTATTCAGAAATGGTAAAAGCAAGCCGAACTACATATCAAACAGAAAATAATAATCGCTCATAAAACTTAGGTCCCGCAATAGGTCCGAACTCTCGAAAATATCAGATCAAAGCGTTCCTTAGAGAAGCCTGAAAGAATATGAGTAAAATTTAATATTTTGTGTGCATAACGTATTCCTGGGTCGGCAAAAGTTAGGTTTTTTCCGTTTCTCTGAATAAAGTTTTTCAAAAACGCTCAAAAAGTCTATTTATTTTGTATTTAAAATTTTTGCTTGCCTTGAGCAATGATTGAGCAAGGATTGAGAAAGAATTGATTAAAACTTCAAACTCAGGTCGTTTCTAATGCATTGTACATACAAAACCGTTTAGTGTCTCTAGTTTTGAGTCTTAATTTTTTTCCTGCTGCCAAAACACGTCAAAGCATTGGCTGTTTTAAATCATATGCGTAATTCGCCGCATTTTTGGCCGATATTATAAAGTGCTGATTTAAATTAACCGGACAAAACGCGGTCAACTTGAAATTTAAAACCCTTTTATTTCAAATTGGGTTGAGTTTAGGTGAAAACTTATGAAGACAAAACTTTCGCAAAATAAATTTCGCAAAATAAATTACACTATATTAATTCTGCTAAAATTTTAAGCAAATTTTGTCTTCATAAGTTTTCACCTAAACTCAACCCAATTTGAGAAAAACGGGTTTTAAATTTCAAGTTTAACGCGTTTCTTCCGGTTAATTTAAATCAGCACTGTACCACCCTACGTTTTCCTATGCTTTTAATTGTTTTTCGAGTATGTTACATCTCTCGTGGCCTCGTTTTTTGTCTACAAAAGTGGGCCCATGTGAACAATATCTCCTCTTAATAAACCAAGTGAACACTGTCACTCCTAAAATTAAATGACAAATCTAATGCTCAAATCTATGCTCAAACCTGATTGGCTAAAAAAATGGTAATTTAACCAAGTGAACTTTCTCCCCCTTAATTGATTTCGGGTGGAAAATTGCTCATTTGGTCCCAAAAGTGTAATTGTTCCGACTTTCGTAACGAAAATAACGAAATATTTGTGCTCGGGTGGGTTTTTTTCCTCAGACAAATTTCGACTTTTTAACTAGCCATTTATGACGGATATTTTTTATATCATTCGAAAACTTTTGTTGTCCTGAGCTTAAAGTTGAAAAAATTATTCAGCTGCTCTCATTTTTTAAAAAAAGTTATGGGGTTTAAAGATTGTGATTTTGGCCAATTTGAGAAACGCTCGATAAATTTCGCGCTATTAACGCGTGAGCGCGTGAGCGAA
The DNA here is from genome assembly GCF_963678635.1 of Symsagittifera roscoffensis. NCBI lineage: Eukaryota > Metazoa > Xenacoelomorpha > Acoela > Convolutidae > Symsagittifera > Symsagittifera roscoffensis. The sequence continues at coordinate 12,084,142 of NC_087067.1, forward strand.
AGATTTAATCTTTCTTAGAAATCGTTCCAAGCTGATTCAAAGAAGGTTATTTGCTATGTTATAATTATGTAACAGTTAGGCAAAGTTCATTCAAATGACGTGTTTCTCGGCTGGTATAATCACACTCATGTTAGTTTTTCTGTTGCGTTTGTTAAAAAAACCGAAGATACGTTTGATTGTTTTTCCTTATTGCAAAAGCTGAAAATTCGTTACTTTTTACAATATTCGAAATTGACTTTTTATAGTTAAAAAGACAAAATAGGGAAAAAAGGAAATTTGAAAACGTCTGACGAAACTTGGAGCTCGAAAAACTATCACGTTACACCACCAATATAATTCATTCATAAAAATTAAACATGAAATAACAAACCTTTTTTTATAGAAATTGAAACTATCAAAGACCGGCTATTTTCCACTCCCCTCCCCACCTATCAGTTTTAAATTTATAACTTTTTTTCAATGCTGTCACATGCAATGACACTTGGCATGGTGAACAGACTAACAATTGTGCACAGATTTGTTCTTAATACCGTACATCTTTACAACACGTAAATCTTTATGAAAACACAAAAAAAACTATAAAAAGACAAGACTGCTCGTATTTCAGGGCGAAGCCCTGAATGTTCCGACTGTACCTTAATTCATATCGAATAGTTTTTGGGAAAAGAAAGTATTGAAAACCTATGCATTTTGGACAATATCAATGTGTAAAATTTTGAGTCGTACGAAACTAATACGACCAATTAGCTAGCCTCAATTCAATTTGGAATGATTTTGTTGAGCGGGATAATTCGGCACGCATAAATAGTTCGCGTTACGCTCTCAGCATTATGAAAAAACTTTTAAAAGCTCGCATAATTTAGTCCAGTACATGGAAAATTTGGCAATTTCAAATCCCCAGAACTTTACAAAAAATGATCGGAGGTGAAATTTTGTTTGACATTTGAATTCAGGAAGTCGATAGCTTCAATGGGGTATAAAAAAGTTTTTGTTGAAAATTATTATTTCGATCGGTGAAAATTGACTGAATGAAAAAAACAAACCGAGCATAAAAATTCCGTTTTCTTCGGAAAGTGGAACAACAAGACTGCTGCTAATTAGGACAGATTCCTGAATGTTTCGACTGTCCTTTATTCCATGTCGAATAGTTTTGGGAAGAGAAAATAGTGAAAAACTATAAATTTTGAACAAAATCAAAAATCAATTGTAACAAGACTGCTCAAATCATGGCGAGGCCCTGAATGTTCCGACTGTCTTTTAAGGTCTATGGAGCAGTGACAACTCGAAAAAATCAACTGTAAAAAATGAGTTTTTTTAAAGTTTGAGATTTTTTTGTGAAAACCATCCCCCCACACGCTATATAAAGTACAGGGTGATAGATTTCGCTCCTAGTAACAAATCAATTATGGCAAACAAGCTTCCTTCAACCAATTTGGAACAATTTCTAAGACGGGTTAAATCTCCGCTTAACGCGTTAATAACGCGCAATATATCGCGCGTTAATTGTCCCTAATTGGCCAAAATGACAATTCTCAAACCCCAAGAACTTTGCAAAAAATAATCGGAGATGAAATATCTTTTTACATTTTAACTCAAGAAGTCAAATATCTCCAATGGGGAATAAAAGTTTTTGTTGAAAATTATTTTTTCGATCGCCGAAAATTGACTGAATAAAAAAATTCATACCGAGCATAATTATTCCGTTTTTTCGAAAGTCGGAACAAAAGTTGAAAAGGGTGGTGATAGAAAGTAGCTCAAAGACTCACTTTTCAATTTTGGTTTTATCGTTTGCAGCTTGAATGTAAACGACTTCCACGCCACAGCTCAACCTCAGCCTACAGAGGATGACGAATTGAAGCCTAGACTGCCCAAGTACTCTTTAAACCTACAAGATGCGGTCGTGCCAGAAGCTCATTATGTCATGCGATTTGCCGAACCACCAAACAGCCGAAGGTAAACAAATTTTGGATCTTTTTCCTACCTCTCCCCCCCCCCCCCCCCCAAATCCCCCCACCCCCCTCCCACCTCACACGAGCATCAATTTTATGGTCTAACGAGCGGTTTTACAAGTACAAGGTTGATTGTGAAGAACAAATATGTTTGTCATAGCTTAATTAGTCTGCATGTAATTTTTCATGACAATCGGACAATATGAACTAATTTTTTTTGTTGTAAAATTTAGCAGGTGTGTGGGGGGACGGAAAAATATCCCAAAGTTTACTAAATGTGATCATTTAGAATGGATTTTCAGTGGGAATTTTTTTGAAAAGGCATTTTTTTGAAATCTAGTCTAAAAGGCAATTCGAATCACGTCAACAAGGCTTCAAAACCGCACACTCAACGCTCTGAGAGTTTTTTTTAAAGTCGTCACAATAGGAAGAAAAACAGAGTACGCTATTGTTGCTTCAGTGGACTCAAAACAGTAATAGAAAAAATTCAAAGTCAGTTTACCAATTTCAGAACAAACGACTTAACAACCCATGAGCCAGATGAAGCACCGCCGGCGTACAACATTCCAGGCACGCCAGAAATAAGAAGGGAATTGAACCAGCAAAACGATACTGGTTCGCCACCAGACTACCAGTCATCAATCAGTACAATAAGCAGCACACAAATCGATGACTCAGTCGTGTATCAGTACGCCATGCCGCCTCCGTCTTAGTTTTCAAAAAGGCATTTTATGAGGAACCAATTAAGACTGAAACAGTCAAAAAGTAATCAATGTCATTGCTTCGCGTGCTAATTTCTAATTATAGTAGTTTTGTTAATTAAGTAGTTTAATTTAATCTTATATTTAAATTGAAAATCCGACGGAGCTATTGAGTTATGACCGATGTGGTTAACTCATAGAGTAATTTCGGATAGGGTACACCGTCTGCTCGTCACGCTATCTTATTTTCGGCCGGATAGATTCGTGCAACTTCTTAGTCTAATACCGATCCCAATCTTACTCTTATATCTACTAGTCTCAGGGTGTTTAACTAGTCTCTGCTAGGCTCAATAGATCTAGGTTATACTGGTTTATTGAGGCTGCTGAAGTTCTCTTGGAGAGGCAACTAATTTCTAAGTTAAATTCAAATCTCTCTGGTGCTGAAATTACAAGTAATTTCAGCACTTACAAATAAGTGGGTTGTTAGTTAGATGGATTATGATTGGTTTATATTAAATATTTTACAGTGGTAAAATATCCAATTTATCCAATTATAAAATGTAGTTTAGATCAGGTTCCACTATGCACGTAAGTATTAACTGAACACAAAGTTTTAGTTTTGTCGAGCTCATGTTTTAAAAAGATCATCAGACTCTGCGTTTAGGAGAAGGCCATTAATATTCTAGATATTCCAACCGTTCTAAAGTCTGAAGTCTTTTAGATTTAATTTTGAAAACTCAACTCTTCGGACAACATCAATTCGACTCAACTTCAAGTCTAGACAATACCTGTCAGTTTATTTCTGAAGCTTTGCGTGAACAGATTGCTTTTCAACCAAACCAATTTGCAACATCAACCTCCTTTCTTGCTCTGAAACGTTCAAAAAGTATCTTCTGCGAACAGATAGCTTGCTAAGCTTAAAAAAACTTGAAACAATTAAATTTTCAGAAGCTTGCTTGAAAAATTTTTTTTTCCTTCAGTTAACATTCAAGCATTCAAAACACAATCAATTGTTTGAGTAGCCTGCTTGATTTTTGCCCACCAATCTAAGCTATGGAAATAAAAAATGATTTGTTTCAAAACTCTTTCGCTTTTCATTGCTTGCTTGAGAAAAAACATTAAATTTGGAAAACCGATTCCAGCTGAAAAAACATTTTGAACAATTTTAACAGCGGCAAAATTTTACATCTCGCGAATCGATTCAAGCTATGAAAAACAATTTTGAATGTTTTTGAGTTTCATAGGTCAATAAATTGTTCCGCAAGATTTTTTTTGTGCGAACCGATTGGAAACTTCATAAAAAGCTGGTAATTTTTATTGAAAAATAGTTTTTATTGAAAAAATTCTCCCTCCTCTCGTACCGATTCAATCTATAAAAACAAATCAGGATTTTGATTTCAAAGTTTCATCTCTCAATGGCGTGCATGAAAAAAATAAGTTATTTGCGTTTTGAATCAAGCTACTAAAAACAATTTGAAATGGAAAAAAAAATGCAAACCTATTTGCTCTATCAATTATCTCAAATTGTTCCAAAGTTTCCTGGTTTGATCAGATTGTATAAAAACATGCAAACTTTCGCGAACCATTTTTCGGTGTTTAAAAATCACTGTTTGAATAGATTGCTCAGCAAACTATTGACCTCTGCGATGTGATTCATGCTATCTTTAACTTCAAAAGCTTCATCGCTTGAACGGCCGGCTTAGAAAAACTTCAATTTTTGCCAAATGTTTTACGGTATAAAACAACTTCAAAATCTTGCAAGTTGCTTTATCATTATATATTGAATGGTTTCATAAGTTGCAATAAAACAGTAAGTTGAAATATTAAGAGAGCCCAGTTTTTTTTTTTACAAAAGAGCGTATTTGTTAGGAATGTAAAGCAAGTTAAAAAAAAAGTCAAAACAATTTTGCAAGAAGGTTGTTGAAGCAATAAAAAGTAGAAATATTCAAAAATTATATTGCTTGAATAGCTTGCTTGACAAAAAAAATTTTTTGTAGAATTCATTTAAGTTATGAAAGCAAAGTTGAACGCTCAGTAGTAAAATCTTCGGAAATAAGTTAGAATTAAGAAAAAACAAGGTTAAAAGTTTTCTCTTGATCAATAATTTGCTCGGCAAAAAAAGTAATATATCTCAAGTGGTTCTAGCTATGAAGTACAACTTTAGCTATTTGGATAATTCATCAATCATTAAGGTGCTTGGCAAAGAAAACATACGTTTTGCGAACCGATTAAAGCAATGAAAATTAGCCAGAAAATTTTTTTAAGGTTTCATTGATTACTAATCACTTGAAAAAAAAACATTTTGCGAAAAGGTTCTATGAATGAAAACTGACTTTTTTTTTATAATTTCATCAGTCAAAAACTTGATTGACAAAAAAATCTGACTTTTAGCGCACTGATTTAAACTGTGGAAACAACTTTAAAATTTATTCTTTTCTGAAACTCAATTGATTGATCGATGAAACAAATTCATCCTGTTGTAACGCTTCAAGCTGTAACAACAATTTGAAATTTTTCAAAGATTCATCTCTCAAAAGCTTGCTTGAGAAAAACTATATTTTGTTGCTTTTTGTATCAAGCTATGAGCATCAAGTCGGATAGAAGAACAAACATTTAGCGAACCGGCCCGCTCTAGGAAATAGCTTGAACTATTTAAATTTTCATCTCCTCAATAGCTTGCTTATAACAACTTCAGTTTTGGTCAAAAGATTTTCTCCTCTAGTTGACCTGAATAGCTTCAAAAAATCAACTCTAGTTTGCTTAGAAAACTTTTTGCAAACCTATTCGTTTTATCAAATAACTCAAAAATTGGTAAAACTTCAATTTTTGCCAAATGTTTTACGGTATAAAACAACTTCAAAATCTTGCAAGTTGCTTTATCATTATATATTAGATGGTTTCATAAGTTGCAATAAAACAGTAAGTTGAAATATTAAGAGAGCCCAGTTTTTTTTTACAAAAGAGCGTATTTGTTAGGAATGTAAAGCAAGTTAAAAAAAAAGTCAAAACAATTTTGCAAGAAGGTTGTTGAAGCAATAAAAAGTAGAAATATTCAAAAATTATATTGCTTGAATAGCTTGCTTGACAAAAAAAAAACTTTTGTAGAATTGATTTAAGTAATGAAAGCAAAGTTGAACGCTCAGTAGTAAAATCTTCGGAAATAAGTTAGAATTAAGAAAAAACAAGGTTAAAAGTTTTCTCTTGATCAATAATTTGCTCGGCAAAAAAAGTAATATATCTCAAGTGGTTCTAGCTATGAAGTACAACCTTAGCTATTTGGATAATTCATCAATCATTAAGGTGCTTGGCAAAAAAAACATACGTTTTGCGAACCGATTAAAGCAATGAAAATTAGCCAGAAAATTTTTTTAAGGTTTCATCGATTACTAATCACTTGAAAAAAAAACATTTTGCGAAAAGGTTCTATGAATGAAAACTGACTTTTTTGTATAATTTCATCAGTCAAGAACTTGATTGACAAAAAAACCTGACTTTTAGCGCACTGATTTAAACTGTGGAAACAACTTTAAAATTTATTCTTTTCTGAAACTCAATTGATTGATCGATGAAACAAATTCATCCTGTTGTAACGCTTCAAGCTGTAACAACAATTTGAAAATTTTCAAAGATTCATCTCTCAATAGCTTGCTTGAGAAAAACTATATTTTGTTGCTTTTTGTATCAAGCTATGAGCATCAAGTCGGATAGAAGAACACACATTTAGCGAACCGGCCCTCTCTAGGAAATAGCTTGAACTATTTAAATTTTCATCTCCTCAATAGCTTGCTTATAACAACTTCAGTTTTGGTCAAAAGATTTTCTCCTCTAGTTGACCTGAATAGCTTCAAAAAATCAACTCTAGTTTGCTTAGAAAACTTTTTGCAAACGTATTCGTTTTATCAAATAACTCAGAAATTGGTAAAAGTTTAATTTTTTTACAAACTTGCAGAGAAAACCTCAAATTTTTGCAAGCCGATTGGCTCCATGAAATATTTCCAAGCTCTATCTTTTGAAGAGCTTGCTTAAAAGTTTTCAAATTTTTGGCACACTGCTTCGCTCTATGAAGTCGCTTGATATATTTTGAACTTCTTCGCTTGAATAAATTGCACCAAAAACTTCTTTTTTTGCAAACCCACTCGATCTATGAGAGAGCTTGAAAAAATTTCAATTCTTCATAATTTGAATAGCGTACTCGCAAAAACTTGCAATTGCTTGAACATCATTCATAGAAAAACTGACTTTTTTCCAAATGAAATTGGTCTTGGACGTGATTGAAAAATTCAACAGTTTGGGCACTTTGGTTGGAAAAGATTATTTTACGAAAAATTTCACTGCATGAAGTTTTTTGAAAATTTCAGTCTGTAAAGATTTTCTTCGAAAACAACACAATTTTGCTGTTCCAATTAAGGTATGTGATACCATAAAATCTTCAATTGTTTCATCGTGTGTATAAAATTGAAAAACTTCTGAATTGATTGCTTGCTTAGAAAAAGCTTAACTTTTTGCAATTCGATTCTTTATGAAAGAACTTGAATTATTTTTAAAAAGTCTTAAGACTAGGTTGGCCTGATCAGAAAATCTTGAAATTTTTGCATTCTGAAACAATTTTTAAAAATTTAATTTGTATCGCTCCAATGGCCTGCTCAGAAAATTAACTGTCTACCGATTGATTAAAGGTGGAAAATAACATGAAACATTTAAGTTTTCTGGTGGGCTTGCTCAGATAATTTTTGCGAAAAAGCTTAAGCTGAAGAAACATAAGTTACTTGAACAAGTTTGAATGTTTCAACTTAGCATCATTTGAATGAATGGCTTGCCTCAAAAAAATTATTTATTTGCAAACCGATTCACGATATAGGTTAAGTTGAAACTATTGAAAGGTTCAATGCTGGAATAACTTGCTCAGAACAACTTTTTTTGCAAGCTGGGTTTTTAATGGAAAAGTGCTAGCTAGTTTTGGTTTATTAGGTTGAAGATGATTCTATCGCCGCAAATTTGAGAAATTCAGATCAATGTTTTTGGTTATATGTCTTTAAAAAAAAGACTTTTCTAATCAGGTACGAAATGTTTTACATGTGCAATTGTGAGGCAAACGTCTGCAAAGCTACTAAGTTTTGGGTCCTATTTGACAACATTTTGAGGTTGATTCCGAGGTGTTTAACTGTTTCTGGCTGTTCAAACGTGGACTTGACTCGTTATGAAAAGTAAATAAGAGTTGATGATTTTAGCGAAGGTTCTTATATAAAAGTCGTGACATTTTTTTTCAAGGAAAAATTATAAGTTTAGCTTACGCTCAAATTTGATTTTTTTTCCATTTTGTCTCTTGATTTCTTTTTAATTTTCAATTCATTCCTTTTGTTAAAGAAAGGCAAACTTACCTATCGAACAGCAAACGTGTAAAAGTCACGAAAAACGAAATTGACTTCTATTTATTATTAAATACAAGTTAATTCAGGTAGTGAGCTTGTTTTTTTAATTTGGTTGCCTCCATTTGTCAAAAAAGGCCCTCGATGAGAAGTTCATTTGAACACTGACAAGGTCGCCGCTGAATGCCAAGTCTTACAATGCTTTCATCGAATTTCCTATGATTTTTTTTCTGTTGTTTTTTGCTAAATTTAATCTAGCTGAACGTGTTTGTTTTGAGAAAAAGAAATCCCCTGCTTTGACTGACGCGAACATTTATAACAAAAGTTCCTCGACTGAGAGTTCACGCATCTCGAGTTGTTCTTAGCGTCATTTGATAGAGTCTTATCGATTCTGATCTTTGGACGAGAGTACAATACTTCATGTCGCCAGGTCAAAAATAATCTTTATTTAAGCTCTGATAACAGACAGTTTTACCAGAGTCAATACTGAGACGGTATCCGGATCACCAGACGTTTATGTGGACTAGGCGCAACTGAAAGTTCATTGAGCCGCCTTCAACTCGATAACATTTTAAAAGTAGGTCATCATTATCTAACAAAACTTTGTAATAGACAAGCAATCTTATAATAAAACTCTTTTTGAGTTCTATCGTAGATAACTTCTTGAGACTGAGTCATCATTGCGACAGTCTAGCTGCGTGTGTGATCAAAAATAACTGCTATATCAGCTGTTGTAATAAAGAAAACAATCTCTTGATTGCTTAAACTTATTCAGTAATTGTAAAAAAAATTCTTGCTATCTTCTAGTAATTTATACCTGATTAACTTTGAGTTGTCATTTGTGAATACCTGCCAAATTATACATTGTTCAACTGAGGTAGGTCCATGCATTACCTGAATAAAGTTTCTAAAACTCGGGTCGCCATGTCCAGACTTTCGCAGCCCACAGCGCGACTCATGTCCAGATTTTCCATACTCAAACTCTCGGTGCGACTATGCAATTTGGGTCTAAATCCGGTTGTGGCGCGACCCTTAAAGTCTGTACATGAGTCTGGGACCTCGACCCGGGCCAAACGAAAGCTGGTGATTTCACAAGTTCTAGTACCAATTTTTTCTTGCACTCAATAACCCTCCCGCTGTCCCGCATTCAGTTTTAGGCGTCAATAATCAATTATATATAATTATTTTAGTGCCAGTCTTAGTAATCTGTTATAATATTTTATTACACATTTCAATAATTAATAATCGATTATTATTACATCTAATTTTCGATACCTTTATGATCAATTATGATCAATTATTTTTATCCCAATTTCTAATTATGCACAAAAATTTCATTTTAACCGATTATAATACCATTTTTTGTGTTCGATCCTACGTTTGAATTGGTTTTAAATTATGATTTTTATAGACGTTGGCTTATGTTTCAGCAATTTTTAAAGCAAATCACATATATATGTAACTTGTATATTTAAAAAATTTCTGCTTCTTAGTTAGATTTTCAGGATTCCCAATTAACCACCAAAATATCAGAATATTGTTTTAGTTTCATGATTTATTCATAATAATTGTTTTTCATCTTCCGCGGAAACTTCAAGTAATATGAAGGTATCTCTATGAAACTCTTAAATCCTTCTAAAACTTTGTGTTCAGATGAGGCAACGTGTGATGTGGCAAGACATCTCATTTTAAAGACTTTGTTATTGAAATACAAATAATAACTCATATGATATATTTAAAAGACACTTTTGATGCAACAAAAATTTGGCAAAAAAAGAGATTATAATCAATTATAACCGACTATTTTCTCTATGAACTAAAATCAATTATAATAGATTATATAATTTGGAAACTTTTGGAAAATATCACGGTTATAATCGATTATAATTCCCTTAGTCACTTAATTTTGATAATTATAATCAATTATAATTATCGAAGAGTCTACATAATAATCCATTATAATCGATAACTTAAGCCTAAATTTGAAAACAGGGGTATTGTCTATCCGTAGGTTTGCTAAGGTATAAAAAAAAAACAATTTTTAAAATTTTAACAGCTCAAAAATAAATCATGGCAAATTAATTTTGGCCACTTTTTTCTCGGTGCTCAGTTTCATTACTAGAAAACTAGAATTATTATAAGCTTATAAAAACTTAACTCATTACTTTACCCGACATGTTAGAAAATTATACCTCTCTGCTATGACAAAAGTGGGTAACTCGTTCCAATGTATGAAATTCGCATAGGCATAATGATTGAATCAGTCCGTTATAGGGGTGGAAACTCTTATTATTATCGGGGGATATTCAACAAGATCTGCGTTTGGTTTTGCTAATCTAGGGATCGGTTTCCAAGCTCAACCCTAATTGTTCGCTAAAAGATTGCGCAATATAGAAAAATGGAGTAACGTCACTTTGAATTTATGAAATACAGGGATTACTTTCGAACACTTTTCCCCGAAAATATCTTGCGATTGTATCAACCAAAATGAGGGATTTTACCGTAAAAATTGGCCGTAACTCGAAACCATTTAACGTCCACAATGTTATTGCCTAGTTTAGGAATAGAGAAATCATTTAAACATGCATTTTATTTCCCATTCAGTAGTTTTAGCTTCAGTTCGGTTTTAGTTTTGGTATGTTTTGATTCTGATTCTGAATGAATGAAGACACCAAATTTAAGCGCCATATGGTGGCCTTTAATTCATTCTATTAGGAAAAAGTTTATATGTTGTCGTGCTTTATAGTGGAAATCGCATAAAGAGAGATAGTATTGACTTTAAATCTCGCAGAATTGGCTCTGTTATTCCATATAACGGTATCTACCATATGTTGAACGCAAAACCAACTTAAGTTGAATGGTTAATCCGAAAGGTATCAAAATAAAGTTAGAGTATTTATAGTGACTATATAGGTTTTAACTACCAAAACGGATTTTTTTACCAACGCCGCCCTTACCAGAATCCAATCGTGTTCGAGCCCGGAATTATCGATTAACAAATTTTGTTAGCCTCATAATAAGTCAAAAACAGCTCTGAAAATATTAATTGATCTCATATTTTGATGCAATTTGACATTTCCCTTACATTGATTAGTTATTACTAAAAGTTTGTGAATTGCAGTTATTCGGCAAATCGGGTACGACTTAGTCAGCAAATATCAATTTTCCAGGTTTGATTAAACTTTCCATTTAGCAATTTAATTGGTTCCAATCGTGAATTTATTGAAGGGAGAGGGGCGGACGCTTTCCTTCCCACTCAGGAATAACTCGACCTCACATTCGGTAGAGTCTCCCTTTGGTGCTTTGTAGGACATCTTTTTTTAGCTGAGCGACCCTGAAAAATTTTTAAGAGCGCTTTTGGCGCCAATATATTCAAATTTTGACGGAAAGCGTGCGTCTAAATGACGAATCCTTATTGGTAAAACTTTTTTAAAAATCCAAAATAGCTTTCTTGGCCTTTTTTAAAATGGTAAGGATGCAAAAAATTTTCGCGAAATAGAAAATTTATAGTGTTGTGGCTAAATTTGTCGAAAATCATATTGATCAAATTAATTTTTTTTTGAAAAATCGCCCACGTCCCTCTTGAGAAAATCTTTGATCAGGTCCGTTTTTGGGCACTTTTTGAAAAATTTTGACAAAAAAATCGCGTTTTTTTTGGCGCGCGCTCCCCCTCAAAGTTAGTATTTATTGGCGGCAAAGGCGCCTTTAGAAAAATTTTAGGGTCGGTCGGCCAAAGATGGATTTCTGAAAAATTATCAAAGGGGGGACCCTTTGGGTCGGCAGGGGGTCGAATCCCTGGGGGGGGGGGGTATGTTTTTTAAATCTTTTGTCTATCCCCCAGACGCAATGTTAAACTCAAATTTATATATTTCGCGTAGTGGCCTAATAATAAAATTTCAGTTAAATTGCTTGCCTTATTTCCGTGTCTGAACAAAACAGTCCCATACAAAACAGTCCAATACAAAACAGGACTATTTTGTATTGGACTGTTTTGTATGGGACTGTTTTGTATATGCACCCTTATTTCATGTTGAAATGATTTGATTAGACCACTGCCTTTTGAAACGACAAAGTATATCAAAGGGTGGTACCTTATAGAAGCTTATAGCTATGATAGCAGAAAACTGTTTTGACTTATCGCTTCAAAGTTGTCAAGAAATATTAGCTTTTGAAAAGCATCATTCATATATCTAAGCCAAATGTGACAATTTTTTAAGAATAAGGCCAAGTCTCTATAAAAATCAGGAACCGCATAGTGAAACAAAAGTTTGCAACAAAAAAACAACCGGCTAAAGCATATAAAATTCGCAATATATAAGGAAAGTAGCTACAATAAATAACTATAAAAACACAAATTTTAAACCCCAATCATGATTAGCGGCAAACACTGGCTCAATTATTTTTTACACATCGATGAAAATTTTCGACTAATTGACTTCTGTTTCGAGTTTTTTTTTCGCCGCGAATTTAACGGTGCCATACACTTTACAGTTTTTGACATTATAAATTTTAATGGACGTTTTCTTGTTGATAAAACCCTATCAGGCTTATTGTTACGACCATTGAAAATGGGGTGGCACTTTGTATTCGGGTGTGTTTTTTTTCACACAAAATCAAGTGCCACAATTAATCGTCGGAATTGACAGAGCGATATATCATATTGAAGCCATTATCATTATTTGTGATGCGATATCATTATCATATTCGTAAATTTTCTTTAAAAATTTCTCAGTGTTGAGAAAAATCAAATTCGAATTTTGATTTTTCGTCTAGTATTGAAAGAAGAAAAAGACCAAATAAAGCGACCAAATAAAGTGATGACGAATTGTTAAATTGTCATTTAGTCTAAAATAACTTCATTTTTTAAAATGAAAAGTAGATTTGAAATTTTATTTGCCTTTTCCCTGACAAAAAATTAGAGAATTGAAATAACGGGGACAAAAGCAAAGGGGACGATTTTTTTTCGAACAATTTTTTTCTGTTTTTCTCATTCTTTTTTTGAAGACAACTGTGGTTGATTATAGGTAATGCGCGAATTCTTTACACCCGTATAGTTTTCCATTCACACCACGCACAAAAATTGACATTCATTTAAAAAACTTGTGTTTGTAGAACTGCTAGGAAGAACTTGATTTGAAGAAATTTAAATTGTAGTTTGATTTGAAAAATTTTTATGATCGGAACATTCTGTGCTACTTGGCCGCAAATTGTTTTAGAAGTAGCTGATTTTGCTTCAGAGGGAGTTCATTTGTCTATTTTTCAATTACTTGACTTTATTGTTTCGGTGAAAGAAGAATAATTTGGCAAAAGAGGGAAAGAGATATCTCCCCGAGTGAATTATCTCCTATTAAATTGTCAACAGAAAGAATTATCTCCATTTTCCCCCAAACAAATGGAAGTCAGGTAATTGAAGTTGAGCCAATTAAAATGCCTTTAAATCAATTTTAAGAATGCTGCACGTACTATAAACATCAGGGCTTGGATTTGTGTTTACACATATACCCGGGTTGACAAAAAAAACGCTAGTAATAAAATTCCTCACTTGTGAAACTAACTGGTCCACAAAGTGCCAGATAACCTTACGACTAGCTTTTTTTTCATAGGGTGAACTTGTGTGATTAGCAGTTTTTCGTTGTTTGAAGTTGTGTTACGAGCGTTTTCAACTTATTTGAAATTAAAAATACTTTTGAGTTTCACTTGGTTTTTCACATCAAGTCAACAACAAAAAATAGAATATTGACTAACTTTTCAATTTTCTCATCATATGGTATGTGTCAATCCTATCAAAATTTCAAAAATTGATATTGCTAAACAAAGTTTCAAAAATTTTGTAATCTTTGCTTTTTAATTTTCTTGGCTACAAAAATTTTTTAGAATTATGAAAACATAAGTTGTATATGGCGTGAAAAAAAAATCTTTTCTTTTCAACTGACTTTCAAGTTTTTGCAACTTAATTTGTTTTGGATTGAAATCAGGACAGCGTTCTCTTATATAAAACCACACGTGGGAACCCAACTGATGTGAATGAAAATCACCAAAATCACCTTAAAAAGTGGGGGAAAGCTGCAGATTGAAATATGGTAACGTGTGAAAACACTTTTCTTAGCCAAAAATTAATGCTAGATTTCATTTGTCTGGACGAGAAAAACATTCAAACAACACTAAATTGACTTTAAGTTTTTGTAAATTGTCAGTACCTTCTAAAAAAATCATTCGATGAGACCATTCTTTTTACTTTATGTCTGTATGTCGACATTATTGCGTTAAAATGATGACTTTTAAAACTGTAAGTATGATTTTCTGACAAAAACAAAAAAATTCTGGAAGCTTTGATTTGTTATTGTTCCGACTTCGACTTCTGCAGAAAAAGCAGAATATTTTTTTAGACATTTTCAATTTGAAGGAAACATTGGTTTATTTAACGTAAAGTGAAAAAATAATTATAATTTGCTGGAACCACGAAATAAGCCTGCCGTAAAATTATACAAATAAAAACTTGCTGCAGTTTTAGTCGCAAGTATTAAGTAGATAGTATAAGTTTTAATTCATCTTTTCACACCAATTCTCTTTACCGCACATGCCTCCATAAGTAAGATGAAAAAAAAACAACAACAATCAAAAGTGAGTGAACAAAACTTACCGTCATTTTTACTACGAAAACATGAGCTGCATTCGCGTTTATTAATCTGTACATCAAAAACTGTTATTGAAAAAATACAATGAACGTTTGATTAAAAGCTCACTTTTTTAAATTGACAACTTTGTTACCGACGTATTAATCATCATCACACTCCAGGGATTAACTCCAGTAAGTTAGTTTCTGAAAAATACTCAATTCTGAATCATCCGTTTTCTAAAACAATGCTGTTTTATAAGGTCTCTCAAAAAATTTGAGAAAAGTTGCGAGTCTAAAAACGAAAGAAATCCTCGCATTAAAAAGCATATATAAAGATTAGAGAGGGCTCAGAAAATCATTTTTTTTTTCTAACTTTTTTTTGAAATTCCGCCCCCTCTCCAGAAAAACCTAGATCCGCCCCTGGAAACCAGAATAATGTTCCTCTTTAGTTTTACTTCTTGGGTATTCTGATTGACTTAAGAACTAATTTTAAGATACGTTAAAACTATTTATCCAAGAGAAAGCACCAAAAAAACGAGTTGCAAAGCTGATCACGGCGAACCGCTGTTATGTCCTGCTTAAGAACCACGTGCAGTTTTTTTTTGGTTATTTTACTGGGCTGGGTAATGTTGCCTTACATGCCAGTAACGAGCACGAGTCGTGGTGGGCTCGAACCACCGGCCTTTCAACAAAGCGGAGACTTAGAAACATCAAAAACACTCCCCTAGTACCTATGAATGGTTAAAACACTCATATAACAAATTTATATTGCAAAACATTAATAATAGACACATGAAATAGAAAGATAGTGGTGAGGATCTAGAAAACTCAGCCGAGGAGCTAAGAAAACAAGCAACGAAAATGTTTCCGATTAGAATAAACACCGAAGTAAGGAAAATCAAAAAACTTCAGCAAAGATGAATCGACTTTTGCAGAAAAAATAAAAAAATCTCAAATACAGAGGCGATTGACAAAAACTGAGTAAAACAGAAAGTGTACTAAAAAGATCCTGTATAAAAAAATTACGAAGGTAATCAAATAGGCCATGTTCCCAGCTACGATTGCCTTCTCAGAATCTTTCGTTTTATTTACTAAAGAAACAAATAGAATAAAAAAACGCAAATTTGTTTTTCAGAAAACATTGTGTTTGTCTGCTTCTTTTTACTTAAATCTGTTTTTGCAGTAAGCCGAAGATCTTGCTATCAATTTTTCTGAATCCTGAAAGTCGGAATGTCTGAAAGATTTGAAATAGGCAAAAAATATAATAACAGCAAAAATAACTGTTGTCAGCCGATGAAAGAGCTTGCATGTGCGCCTCGTGGAATACTCGTGCGCACTTGCAATCTACTTGCACTGGTCTCCCTCAAGTTGGTATAACAGCAATAAAAGCAGTCAAAACAAACGCTATGCTGCTTTGTAAAACTTTGTTAAAAATTATTGAAGCAGACAATTTTAAACGCTGTAGACAATTTGCCGGAAACGTTTGATATTTAGATTTTCGATGATAGATACCTAGTCGCCGACGAGAAAATAATGCTTCGAGAAATTAAACACATACTGAAATCCAAAAAAAAAAATTTTGCTTTGAGACTATGCACAGAAAAGTGTGAGCTATGTTTTCCAAGACAGACCACAAGTCTGCAGTAGAAAAACCGTTATAGGTCAATTTCAATAAGTATTTTCAAAAACATAAATCAAATTCAAGTATGAATTTGTAATCTTGGGCTTCCCTATGGGTAAAACTCATCGCAAAGAAGCGCTAAATGAAAAAAAAAAGGTGAGCTGGAAATTATTTCGGAGGTCACTGATACGCTGGATGCACATGATGGTTTTTACTTCCTAAAAAATTGCTCTAGCATGCCAAAACTTCTATGTTTTTACAAGTCCTTATTTTGTGCAAATTAGTTTTTTGGAAAATTCTTTAGGCAAGGTAACAAGTGTACACAGGAAAGATAGCCAATTTTTCCAAGCAATTCTCTTGGCAACCAAAGGTAACTTGGTGTTTTTTTCGTTGACCTACAAGCGTCGCTTGCTTTTTTAGCCCCAGCAGTAGAAGCGAAAGCTACCTTAATTGAATTTTTGATTTGGAGCTCGAGGAGGTAACATATAATGATGCATTGAAACTTTAGTTTTGGTTCCTCAAAATGCGCAGCTGCTCGGAGAAACAAAGTCTAAAAAAAGTGAACTAAACCCATTTCTGATAACGAAAATTCTCCAATGATTTTGAAACTAGAACTTTCTGATGTAAAAAATTTAAAGGGTTACCAGGATAAATTGGATTCCAATGGTTGGTTTTCACAATGTGTAAAAATCTAAGGTTGAAATTGTCAAATCAGCAGCTTAGAATCGTAATTGGAATCGCCTCTTAGGATCAAAAATTGTGAAACACATATGCGTTTGCTCAAAAATTGTAACCAAAGATTGATGGCTTGACCTATCCTCTCTGAAAAGCGCAAGGAGAATCTCTGGGTATTCATATTTGAATGCTGTTTTCAAGCAAATTTTTTTTCTCTACGCACACTTCCGTTTTTGGGCCATGACACCTCCACAGGACACATCAGAAGCGACCAGACGGTCTGACGCTCGTGCCCTGGCCTGTTGCTAAGCAGTTGCAGCACCTGAGGGATAAAACTTTAATTGAAGCCCTAGCTCCTCGTAGAACAAGCACAGGTTTAGTTTATAACCTTGCAACAGAGGCGGCCGAAGTGGAAAATCGCAAATTTGACAAACGTAGAGATTTAATTATTGATGTATTTATTTTTTGAATCAAACTATTTTGGAGTTCAGGGCACCGTCGGCCCTAGCACTGAGGTTTTTCTAAATAAGCTTGGTAAGAGCTTGAGTACATTTACCGAGGAACCCAGGGCAGGTGGTTTTCTAAAGTAGAGAACGCTGCCTGTGTAATGGGCATTAATAATGGTCAAACTACTTTCGAATTTTTTTTTATTTATAAGGCCTGTTTCAAATCTGTTTCATTCTGTTCAGGTGTTTGTTTTCTAAATATAGTCGGCTTGTTTATCAACCATCTGACTCTTTCTACTTCTATCCATCTTTTACTTAATTCTTCCGTTCTAAATTTTTCCTTGAGTTTTGACTGCAAAATGAGAAGAACGGCTTCTGACTGTAACCTCGGTTACTATGATACTTCTGACATTCTGATTAGCGCATAGAAAAAATGTCAGGCGGTGTCCCGCAAGCCTTTTTCCTTGAATCATTTTTGTTCTGCTTTCTGTGAAATGCTGGGAAAAAAATCAATTGTGAGTCCAACCCAGAAAAAAATCGGATGTAGAAAAATAAAAGCAGGTGCCACCGCAACCAAAAATCTCAAAAGTTTTCTAGCGATGTCGGTTCATTTATCTGTAAAGACACTTAAAACCAGGTTTCCACGATTTACAATACGGATTTTGAAAAAGACGATCAGAGGATCATACAACTTCTGTTCTTTTTAGACCAAGTGTACCAATCTTTTAATAATGGAAGCAAAATTGACATCGTATACACTGACTACAAAAGAGCATTTGATGATGTTGATCACGGCATGTTAATGTCGAAATTGCTTTAGTTGGGTATCAGATGACGGTTTTTTAACTAATGAAACAATATCTAACCAACAGGTAACAAAGAGTTAGAATTTCTGGCAAATAATCAAAACCTATTCTGGTAACAAGTGGAGTGCCCTAAAGGTCAATTCTAGCAAATCTGCTACTTGTTAAAAAATAAACAATTATCCAGAGGTATGTTAAATCACTTTCCCACTGATGTGCGCAGATGACCCAATCTTATTTGTATCGACACGAAAAGTCTTAGCATTCAAATCGATCTCTCATGATTAAAGAATTGAAGCGACGAATATGAACTAACTCAGAACTTCAATAAATGCACATTTCTATGACAGATTCGAGAAATATTTTATACTCATGGTAGAAAAATTGAAAAAAAGACTCAAAAAAACGTAGTTATTCGAATATCAGCTGATCTGAAGTGGAATACACTTATCAAGGCTGCAGTGAAAAAGCTTTAAAGGTACTCATTGTGTTGAAAAGAAGCTCACGAAGACTAGAATCAAGAACTAAACTAAATCTTTACAAGTAATTGTCGAAGAAATTTTTGCTAAAAATAAATTTCAAACGTTTTAGCAACTATGTGCATTGTCAGGATTTTTACAAAAAAATAATCTATATGACGATAAAACATCAATTTACAAATGTTATTTACAATAATTCGCAAACAATTTGGTTGTAAACCATCATGTTAAAAAATTAGCTAATCACAGTTGACCTCTAAATTACTATTAAGATTAAAATACTTTTAGCCTCTAAAATTAATTAAACATTTTTTTTATTAATTTGTCTGGAAGTTTCTGAGTCATAATTTTGATTTAGACATGTACGTTTTAAGAAAAAAACCAAAACTATTTTGGGACTAAATTTTCAGTGTTAACTCCCTGCTCCTAAACTCATCGCGCGTGTTCAAGCCCGGTTTCTCTTTCCTGATATGTATTACCTCTAGTGTTAACAATTTTGCTTGGTTGTTTGACCTATCTATAATTTCCCAACTGAGATCTGCGCTATTTCCCTCAAGTTGGCATTGCTGAAGGTGAAGGCCTACCGGTGAGTCTGTTTTCTTATGTTCCTCAATTCTAGTGGTCAAACTCGAACAGTTTGTCCGACATAGGTGGAAGTGCAACCACTACATGACAGTTTATAAACCACTCTTGACTTGAGGTCATTAGAAAATGCTGACTCAAATTCTACCCATATCTCTATAATTACGACTTCGAGATCTTCTAACTCCATCTAAATGAATGAGCGGAAACTATGAGTTTGAGTGGAAGAAATTGTAAAAGTGACGCAACCAACTTGTGAATTAAGATCCGATGAAGAACTTCTTTTTCCCAATAAGTGCACTAGTAAACAGAATTCCGAAGAGTCTGAAATTCAATGATAGAATCAGACTGAAGAATAGAATACTACATTAACTATGGCGACATTTTGAATCAAACTATAATGAACAAATCTCAAGTACATGGCAAATATTAGTAGTAAAAATTGAATATACAAGGGGAGAGATCCATTGCCATGTGGGGCTAAATACATGATACATACATGCATACATAGAAGTGACATTCCATATGTGCTCCATTTCTCAGAAACCCTCATGTTCGCAGATGAGCTGATAAACTCAACGTTAGCAAAAATCCTTGGAGGTACAAGATGACCTAAACGAAATTGAAAAGTGGTATCTCTAAAATCAAGATTGAGTTGGTTTTCGAAAAGTAAAAATTGCTTTCAGAGGTAGTAATACGAAGTTTTTTAATTCTTGGATTTGTAATTGAGATTTTTGGGAATGACCTTCTTATTTTATTTGATAAGAAATCTTACTTGGAATCATGAAAGTATAGAAAGTTTTTTTGATCTCAGATGAAATGTGCTCAAAAATTTCGAGTTCGGTCTCTTTCATTTGTTCGTCCGGCTTGTGTTGCTTTCCTATGATTATTCTATATCACGAAATGACCAAATATAGCCGGAATTTTTTTAAACGAGCGAATTGCTGGAGTACTTGCCTTACACTAGGTTCATATTGGAACGAGTTTCGTTCACTTAACGTAATTGCTTTACCTGAATCCTCCAGCTGAATGATATTTTGTTACTATCTAGTCGGAACTTTGATCAAGAAACTGAATGTTTTCCATTAAGAAAACTACATCACGAGCAAGAAGCATAGAATGTTGTAGGTGCCGGAAGGTTGAATGGAAAAAGCAGGAGTAGAATTTGGTCTTAGAACAATTAGACTTGTAAGTCGACTAGTACTAGATATATACTATTGAACAAAATTTAGCTCAGGTTTTTTCTCTAAAATGTCTGTTTTGAAGTATGATTTTAGACAACTTCCAATGAGAAGTCAAACAAAAAATTTACATAGACCGAGAGCAGTTGGTTTCAAAATGCGTGAAGTTAAAAGAAACACAGTTATTTAAAAAAATTGTCACACGAACAATTCAATTATATCGCTCAGAATGTTTTACATAGCATGAACTATATTTTTTCTCCGCGTTTTCTGGAAAGAGTTCACTCCGAAGCAAAACAGTGCAGATGGTGAAAACTGGTATTTTCAGACCCGGATAAATTGGTGAGTTTTTGAAATCGAATTTTAATAATTTCATAGAGAGCAGCTGCAGCTCTGATCATTTGCTCTTGGTCTATGTAAAAATTTTTGTTTGAATTCTCAGTCAAAATTGTCCAAAATCATCCTTGAAGGCAGTCATTTTAGGGAGAAAAACCTGAATTCGCGCTTAATTTTGTCCACTAATGTACCATTCGAGAAAAAAATGGCCTCAGGAATCAAATATTGAAGAAAATAAGGAAAGAACGAACGCCTGCAGATCTTTTGTGATTGCAACGGGTGCAGAAACAAGGACATTGTCTGAAGAAGTCGGGACGAAGAATCTCAAGCAGCATTGCTGTAAATTACCTGCAACAACAATGCTGTAAATCCCCTGCAACAACAACACGAACATTGCCTAGAGCAGATTTCATTCCAAGTTTCGTCTGATTGTAAAAGTTTGTTCTCTGCTCAACAATGTTTTAAAAGACACTCCTGGTCAGAGGCTGAAAATTCTTTAAAACTATTTCTAAAAATTTGAAGGCTATGAAAACTTTGAGAATCGAGATCTTGACCGTGTCTTCTTCCTCGTTTACCGGAACAATGATCGCAATGATCGTTTTCATTCCTTGCGTATCTGTAATACCGTCTAAAAGTCAATAAAGAAGGCTTTTTAATTGTGAAGCAGCTCGTTTTCATCCTCTTTGATTTGTTCGAACAAATCTTCTTTGGTTTGTTCAGCTGGTATATTTTCGACTCAGCTGAATGTGTTCCACTTGAAATAGCTCATTGCGTTCTGGACTCATCAATGGAGTGTTAAATTGTAACGATTCTTGCAATACAGGTTGCGATATCTGCTCGTGTTCTCGGAATAATTAATGATCAAACCAATCTGAAGAGTTTTTTTATTTGTAAGCTCCTAGGTGAACTTCTCTCTTGTTTTTATTATCATCTGCTATGCTGGTATTTTAAATTTATTTGTTTATTTGACTGGATTTGTTGACAATTGAATAGTTTTATCTTCTAAAATTGAGAATTTTTGGCCTAATTGTTCTTTCGAAACATATTTTATTTGATTATTGTGCTTAATTGGATAAAGCAGCCAATACAAGATGGTCATTACATAGTGCTGCGATAAAAATATTTGGGTCCTTTTTTATTATAGCCCTGGCCTTCACTGTATGATGAAGGAACGATGTTTCAACTTCGATTACTTGGATACTTTCTGGCCTCCTGATAGCCTCCTCCCGTATTAAAATTGAGCTTCAGCTATTGGCTACAAGCCCATTTTTCTCACCGTCGCATGGAATTGTATGAACGACTGTTACTTTGATTTTTGAGGAAACTACAAAGAAAGTCTTCGCCAAACATATTTGTGCTCGTGCTTTTGAGCTATTTAAACCCCTTGGAAGCATATTCTAAAATATTCTTTATAGGTTTCAACATTCTTTACTGGAATCATGTCAACCATTTTAAAGTGTCAATTAAAGAAATAAAAAAACCTATTTTGGTCGCAAATTTTTCGGTTTGTTTTTTTTTTCAGGAAAAATCTTAGTTGTGTATGCTCAACAGGGTTGGGAAAAAAACGTTTTTCATTGAAAAAATCAATTAAACAGCGTTTTTTTAAATAAAAAACATCTTTTTTTAACAGTTTGTTCAGTTCGCGGTAGAGAAATGCAAGTTTGCCACATTTTTCAGCCTCCATTTGGTTTCTTAACTTTCCATACGCCATTCCTGTCGTTGAGAAACATCTTTCCAATCCAGCTGAGTTAGGAACGCCAGAAACGAGAGCCAGTGCAACATCAACCAACGCTGTTTCGAAACCTAGCCTCTTTCCCATGTTCCACCATGATAATGCTTTTACACTTTTGAAATCTTGAAAATAACTTTCATTGTACGGTTCTTCTCGCGTCATTTACTTAGTGACCTTTCCCATGGCATTTTCTCCAATTGAGCGGATATAGGCGAGGGCTTTTTTCATGTCATCAGCGTCTAACTTTCTGCCCTCATACCGATGATCTAATAGATATGCGGCAAGATAAACGGAAGTCAGATAATCATCTCTTCTTTTTGCTACAAAATGTTTCAGATAATCCGGTGCAGCATTGTAGAGATCGAGCCAACGTTCGAAGCAGTCTCCCAAAACAATTGATTCACTCTGAAGAATTTTCCAAGTTTTTGTTCAAGAAAGACCAGCTAATTTTTGCATTCTCTCCTCAGCTGAATTTCCTCGGTATATCGGTATACTTTCGCCGTGCTTTTTGTAATGTTTTGAACGCATAACGCAATGGATGTAAAATGCTTCTCATAATGAGCGATCAAGTCCTTTATGGAATTCCATCTGGTCTCAACAGGCATTGGTGGCTTTGGAATGCCGAGTTTAGTCAGTTCCGCAAACGCTAAATGATTATTTCGCACAAATTTTGCTATATCTGTTACTTTGGAATATAAGCGCTATTAGTACGGTTCTATAACTTGGCTTACAAATCACTGATATTGTTACGAACCATTTGACCTGAATGAAGTTTCGGATTCTAATTGATTTTCCAATGATTCTTCCAAATAATGCCGCGACCGCCCAAAGGCGTCGGATTAAAGCAATTGGAGCAATTACGGAATGTAGAGCAGTTGGGAAGGGCAGGCGATTGCAATTGGGATAGGAAGGGATGGCGCAGGGGTTCGACTCCCTGCCTATGCTAGCTTTTTACGATGAAAGTTTTAAATTAAAAATTACTGTTTTTTATTTTCTGTATTAAAACGTTTTTTTTTTGCCTTGTTTTAAAACATTCCCAACTCTGACGCTCAATATTGATTTTAGCGGTTTGACCGTTGATTTTTTCAAGATTAATTTCATTCGTTTAAGTATTCGGTAATTGGATGGGAAACTGCGCTCTGTAATATCGAAAGTACTAGAAGTTTGAATGAAATTTAATTACTTGAAAAAATTGTAAAACTGAAATTGTAAAATTAAATAATTATTTCAAACATTTAAAAATATTGTATCAAAAGTAACTGAAACAACGGGTACTAAACTTTTTTCCAATGAATAACTATATCCACATGATCTCCATTTTTAAGATCTCAAATTTTAGTTAAATTGCACGTTTAGCAGCTGCAGTTTAACATCTGATCTAGAGCTACTGAAGTGAAATTCGGTCTACGGCTTGAAAACAAAATTTTTGTCGGCTTTTTTGATTTCGTCTCGTTTTTTGCCGGCCTACTTGCGGGTGTTTCATTTCTTTAAGTTTTTGGTAGATTTTTCGAATATTTCTTCTTAATTTTCAAAAGGGTAAATATAGTTCCTAGTTTCCTGATTTTGATTCGCCAAAATATTCTGTTAGCAAAGAAAGTTGGGCATTAAATTTTCAGCTTTTTTTTTGGATAAAGGATGTGTGATTTTTTTGTTTCAAAGGTGCGTAAATTTAGTTTGAGCTACAATTAGTTTGGTGTGTTAGGTTAGCATTTTCTTTTGAAATCGATAAAAATGTTTGTATCATCAACTTGTGTTATAGTGTGAACTGTCTTTTTTCCCAACCTAAGTAGCAAATACTGTTGCGACGCAAATATTCTTGCGATAAAATGTGTTCATTTTGAAAGTGTTCATTTCGATCAATAACCAGCTATTAATTACAACCAATGCTAAGGATATTAACACAGACTATTATTGTTCCGACTTTCGTAAGGAAAAGAGCGGTATATTTGTGCTCGGGTGGTTTTTTCTTCAGACAAATTAAAACATTTTTGACGGAAATTTATTTTTTGTATCTTTCAAAAAGTGTTGTTGTCCTGAGTTTAAATTTGGAATGATATTTTACCTGTGATCATTTGTCTAAAGAGCTGGGGGTTTAAAATTTTTAGCCATTTGGGACAATTAACGCGCGATATATTTCGCGCTATTAAACCTAAGCGGAGATTTAATCCGTCATAGAAATCGTTCCAAATTGGTTGAAGGAAGCTTATTTGCCATAAGTGATATGTTACTAGGAGCTAAGTTTATCACTTTGTAATTAATATGGTGGGGGGATGATTTTCACAAAAAATCTCTAATTAAAAAAAAAATCATTTTTATTTTATTACATTTAATTTTTTTATGATTTTACTGCTCCATAGACTGCTCTATAAATTGAGGCATGTTATTTGGTAAATTTTTTTCATATTGACTGGTACTGCTAATGCTTCATAATTGGCGTGCGTCACTAAAGAAGTTTTGATGACTCAAAATTTAACTCATTCACGGTCATATTTTTGCTTGTGTATGCGAAGCCTCTGTGCTTACAATGCCTACACTTTCAAGAAAATTAATTTAATTTTTTCACTTTTCGTTCGAGGCGCAATATTCTGATTTCAGGTATTCAAAGCAACCTGGGGGTCCTCGTCTCTAGCTATCTAAGTCTTCCATTCCTGCCTCACACAATTTCTTCTCGATTGTTTTTTTAAATTCTTTTGAGACGTAGTTGATTGTTTAATTATGCCGGATGTTTTTGGCAGGTGGTTTTATGCAGCTATTTATAGCTGACATGATGTTCTATGATGTTTGAGCATAACTAGTCAGAAAAAGAAAGTTTCCTTCTGAATTTACTTTTTTGAGCTCAATTCATCGGAGTTAATTATGGTTTTGATTAATGAATCATGAGTAACTAATACCAAAGAATTTATGATATTTTTACCGAAACATTTATCCATTAAATAGTTCATTTCACTGAGTAGACTCTTGTATATTTGAACTTTTTCTTTTACTGAAATAGCTGGTCTGGGTGGACATCATATTTATACTGTGAAATTAGGAAGTTTACTATAGAGTTTCTGAAAATCAACAACGGTTATTTTTTCAGATCCGTGTCGATATGATACATGCAGAGACAGAATTTTAAAATGTAGGTATCAATCTCGAAAGGCAATTATAGCGTGCTTTTAAATTTAAGTAACATCCGTTTTTTGGATATTGAATGAAACAGTTTAATTACAGCATTGAGGAAGTTGATAGTCTCATCTCACTTTCTCATCCTTTTCTTCAAATCTTGTTGGAACCTACTTGGAAACTGTGACTGAATTTTTACGTGAATATGTTTCAGAGACGTGGAAGTGGATATCGAAAGTTATATACAAGTTATTCAGACATGCCTATTCCTGATGACGGAAACAATATCGAGGCAGATCAGCTCTTAGTCCATAGATCAAATGGGTAAGGTTTACAAGAACGTTTGTACCACGCTAGTATATTTACAAATTTTATTGAGTTTTCTTATCTACTTGAAAATATCCTCCTTTTAGATCTACTGTTTGCATGTATTTCTTTTGAGATAATTTTACTTATTACACTTATTACAAGGCACTTGCGAGAGAGAGTGTCTTGTAATCAGGAACAAGATTTTTTAAACCATTTTCCCCTTCCACCCCCCATCCGCGATTTTTTTTTCACTATGTCCGATTGCTATGAAAATTGACATGCGGACTAATTAGGTCATGACAAACATTTTAGGTCTTCATACCCACTCGTTACACCATAAAATTGATGCTCGAGCGAGGTGAGGGAAAAGGAAAAAGAGCCCTTTTTTCACTAAATAATTCTTGCCAATCTTACTCGAATTTTTTTTACTAGCTTTATTATTGAACGACTTCCAAGCGCGTTGCCACTTGGCCTAGAGGTAACTTAGTCGCTTTTACACCCTAAGGTCCCGGCCTTAACCCGTTTTTTTTCGGCCTGCATGGAACTGAATTTTTCCGGTAAAAAATTGAATCGTCAGATTTTGGTCTGTCTGCTCAAATTTTGTCGGCTCAGTTGTCACATCACTTTTTTTTGCATTAGCAATTTTCATTATAGTTGCAAGTGTTGTGCATTGTGGTTTGGGGGGGGGGGGGCTGACTTTTTTACGAATTTTTTTTCCGCTCAACTGATGTCTGCTCAAAGGTTGTCGATTCTGTTTCCGCTTCGTAAGTTTTTTTCCATTGCTAATTGAATATTCAAATATTTTTCTTGGCGTGTTTGCCTAGAATGAACTTCAATCGATGAACTTCTATGCGAAAGTTTTGGTAGTCCTAGATTTTTTTCAACCTTTTTCTTTTTTGGACTTTTTTTATTATGTTTGTGTTGTAGCGCAAGTTATGTGAAGCTCCTCTTCGCCTCTATGTAAAGTATACCCTTCAACCCTTCAAAGTTTCTGAGGAGTGAACAGTTTTAAAAGTTTTATTATTTTTCGTACAATTATTTCAAAATGCTAGTCAAAATTAACTTATTGAAGAATTCAAAAGGGGAGAGATTGTTAACTAGTTCTCACTTTTATTAGCATCGGATCCCAAATATTTGCTTAATGGTCAGTTGCTACGCCATCAGGTCTAAAAAATATTGCTACAATATAGAATACAGTTTAGATAAGAGCGACGAAGCAGATATGAAAATACGGTTTTTCAGAAAAAGGTGTAATATTATTTGGATTTTTGAGATTCACTTGCCTGTCATAATTTATTTTGAACCTGTCAAATATTGAATTAAGTATTCCAAAACAAGTTTGTTTTTAGTGTCAAGTTTTAACTTGTGCTCAGTTTTAGTGCCAGTTTTCTTTCGTTTTTGCAAGGTATTGATCATTGCGTCACGTTTTTCCACATTAATATGGGTTGGTGACATCTTTCATTTCATTCATTTTGTTTTTAAAATGATTTTTCATTTTTATGAATTATTCGCATGTATCTTATAATTAATTGCTAATGACAGTGATTTTCCATTTGAATAAACAATTTTGCAATCGGGTACAACACTTTTTCCCGTAAGTAACTTTGGTCCCAGGACTCAAGTCCTAGAGCCTGGACTCATTCATCCACTGGGCTCTTCTGTTGCAGATATTTTGAGCATCTTAGCCTTCAAATATAAGGCTGATTCGAAATATGTTTTTTTATTTTGGTTGAGTTTTTGCCAACTTGCCTTGTTTGCACAAGCGAAGCCTACTGTATTATTAAGAAGGTTTTTTTCAACCTAACTCGCAAATACAAGTGCTCATTGGTGACACTTTTGGTATATTTCAATCTAATCATATTTAAGCCTATTCAAGCAGAGGAAATTTAAAAGCATGTGCTGCGTTTTTTTGGCTATTGTAAGGTCCTGTTGAAAACAACATGTATTATTAAAATGTATGGGATTTGATGTTTTTTGTCGTTTTTTATTGCGACGCTCTGGAAATTTATTGCTTTTTTTGCTGAAATTCAAATTTTTCACAAAAACACCTGAGCCGATTTTCAAAAAAAAAATGATACCCATGGACAAACTGGTGGCTTTTTTGACGTACCTGCAAATTTTGGCAGTCTCTACGGCCATTGAAAGTTTCGAAGGGGGTTTTTGACTTATTTGATTTTTTTCTCTTTCTCAGTTTTTATTGCACAAATCTGATATAAACGTTTCAATCAAAAGAAAAAATCATGGGGATGCTCCTTCTTAGGCGGCAATTCCTTGAATTTGGTAGAAAAAAGTTATGGTCTCAAACAAGCCCATTTTTTGACATTTTTGTTATTTTTTAAAACTTTGTTTTTTCTCAATAACTACCCTGCCAAATCGGAAATTAAGGGTTGAAGCGAAATAGAAAACAATCATATGAATCTGACCTGTACAAGTGGCTATGCCCTGTGATTTGAAAAAATTATGGCCTTAATTTTTGGAATTTTTTTTAGAAAAAAACTAACCGCTGATTCTAGGGCTGTAACTTCAATCAAACTAACATAGTGCTTACATTTTCCGTGTTTACCTTTTTTCACCCTGTTTTTTTTTTAAAAACCAACAAGGTTACTCCAAAAATCCTTTTTTAAAAAATTTTAACCGTTTTTTTTGTAGAAAATTACTTGCTAAATCTGAAATTAAGGGCTCAATCTGAAAATCAGGTTGTGAAAGTTTCCCTGTATAAGATACTATTCCCATGTACATTATTGAAAAAAAGTTAATGGATTTAGGCAAAGTCAATTCATACAATAATTTATCGTTTCAGCCAAATCTGATAAAGAATTCAGTTCAAAGAGCGAGTAGTAGTTTTTCCTCTAAATAAGCAGCTAATCCTCTACTTTATAGGGAAATCACTAGGGCTTTGCGTAAAGTGCATGTTTTTAAACTTTGAAAATTACTTATTTCGGTATCAGTACAATCAAAGGTTAAAATATTAAAACAGGTGCGTCCAGCGTTAGCTGCGCCACTGTTTACCTCCAAATGATCTAAATGTGAGGATGTGAGACTCCCTTTTTAAATTTTCCTATGATAAATTTCTACGTTATATTGTATTTAATTTATTTATTTTTGTTTTAAGAGTAGATAAAAATTTTTCAAATTTTCTTAGTTTCGATGATTTTCTCTATTTTTTCAAGTTTTTTCGACCATTTTTTTCGAGTATTGATTCACAAATGGTGCGTAGCTCAGCTTCGTCTCTGTGTTTAAATGTGAAAACTAGCCCAAAAAAATTTGATTGAAAATTTTTAATATAAACGCATCAATTTAAATGAAAAACAATTTAAGGAAAGCCATATTTTTGTATTTAATTTCTATTATTATTGAGCATCACCAGTTTTTCGTATTAAATCTGAAGAAGAAATGTGTTGTTTTGAATCAAGCATAAAAAACTCTTCCTATTGAATCTGAAGTGTGTTGTTTTTGAAGCAAGTCAAATGGCGTTGCATCAAACGGACGCCATAGTAATCATATAGAAACTGCCCCGAATGGATCGGCAATTGAAGAGTACCACCAGCCACCAAGCGGACCAATTGACAACAAGGAGTCTTACGACTACGAATCTGACATCAAAAAAGACAACATTCCCACACGCGAAGGAATCGACGGCACAACAACAGCACTTGGAGGCACTTTCATAGTATCAAATGCGGCTATAGGATGTGGTGCTCTGGCCTTCGCACACGCGTTCAAGGAGGCGGGAGGATTGTACGTAGGAGTGATCATGATCTTTGTAAGTTGTTCCTTTCATTTGTCGGTTGATTGTTTGTTTTCCAAGGAACTTGTGAGACGCTTAAGTGCTTTGACGTTTTTACAGCGTTTTAGTAATGCTTCAGCATGCAAACCTCAGTTATTGTGGTTGTTTTAGGGACTAAATGAACAGTTTTTTCCTGAAAAGTTTTGGGTGATATTGTAGTATCATACTAATTCTTTTTAATAGTGCTTCAGGTTGCATGCAAGCCTTGACAATAGTGCCCGTTTCCGTTTTTATTAACCTTAGAACGCAGGCCCCATTTTTGTTGGTTCGGTTTTCTAACAAAAATTTGCGATTCGTTCTTTTGCTACAGATTGGCGGTACTTTTGCTTGTGGGCACTAATTTTTTTTTTGGTTTTTTTCTCAGCTTGGTGACACCCTGAATGTGGCTAACGGGAAATGAAGGTAACGAAGAACTGGTATTATGCTACGATGATGTATCTATCAACTTGAACTCATCAAATGGAATGATTGGTTCTGCATGTTACTCTTATTATCGCTGCTATTTTTTTTTCAATATCGAGCAACTGAACAATTTTAGTGGGCCCTGCAATGGTAACCTGTTATGTTGCACCCAAAAACCAGTAGGCACGCACGCACGCAAGTCTGAATCTTAAAGAGGTAAAAATATTTGTCACATTTAAATATCATAGAACGAAGTGAAGACATTTATTTACGTCGTGTTGTGTTTCCGTTTTTTTAAAAGAAAATTGATCAAATGTGACTCTTACTCAAATAAATTTTTTGCTGTTTGACTTCTGATTTCTTCCTAAGTTCATTTAAAAAACCTTTGGCAAATGAAAGCTAAAAAACTCTCCAATGAAAAAAGTGCTAGTGTCGCGAAAAAATATGCATGACTTTTCGTATCAAAAATGAGCCTCCATTTTCAGAATAAAGCATTTTCCTGCGGAAAAAAGAAACTACCTCTTACCCAGTTTTCTCCAAATTGGTTTATTTTATGAAAAAAGGGCCAATCATAAAAGATTCTTTAAAATCAAAGAGCATTAACGGTCCATATTTAGCTTTTGTAGTTTTTGATCTCGCAAACGTAACATTAAACAGTGAGACATAAATGACAGGTAGCAAACTTTTTTACCCAGTCGAATTTACTGCGTCAACAATAATAGAACTAAATTGCTTCAAATAAATTGCTTCAAATATAGACAAGTTTTCAAAATATGTCTGATTTTCGAATTTTTGCTGGTCTCAATCATTTTTGTAGTTTGCTTGGCCTGGTTAGTCACCAAAGTTTGTCACTGAGATATCTTCGCTTGTATCATCTACAGCCTGGATGGATTACAAAATTCATTTACTATTTAGTTAGTTTAACTAGTCGGGCCATAAAAATCATGTGCCGCGATGAATGAACGCCGTTTTATGTCTCGTTCGACTTTGAAGTAGTGAATGAATAGTAAAGAATCAAGTAAACACTGCTGCGCTTGCATAGAAAATAGTAAGTTTCATTTTGTACTACTTGATTGCTGCTATGCTTTGTTTTCACCTCTAACTTGAAAAGGACATTGTCTTCTACAAGAAGCTAGTCAGATTTAGATCACGAGTTTTGAAAACATGCTGCGAAAATTACTTCGTTACATGTGACCAATTTGCAGAACATGTGACCAATCCTCCATCCTAAACTAACCATGTGAACAAACTTATCCCTTCAAACAAACGGAAACTTTTATGATCTACGGCGACATGCCAGATGCTGAGTTCTGATGATGATTCGCTGAAAATTGAACTACTTATGCACCCAACGGGTCACTATCGAAGGGAGGCGTATGAATCGAAAGTTGTATAAATCGTGCATGAGTCGTTTTTTTTCATCAGACGAATTTCATCACGAAGCTGTGATTGAAGCACGCTTTAATTTCTAGCTCAAATAAAGCGTAATTAGAGGAATTTTAATCTTGTATCGGCTTCTTCAATGTCAATAATTACTGAGAAGATCTAAGCGTGACCTAAAAAAAACGTGCCTAAATGTCTTTCTATAAAGGATTATCGTTAGTATTGTCCTCTCAAACTCCGACTATTATCTAGATTGTAGTCACAGATGTATAGTTGTCTTTGTAAAATTTATATTGTACTCAGCAGCGTGAACAGAAATCATTTGACTGGAAATAATGCTTTGCTTAAAAGATGTTATACTTCTTAGATCATCTAATTTGATTTTTCGATGTCTGAAAACTTCATGTTTTGCGAATTAGGGCCTTCAAAATAAGAAGTATCACTGAGTTTCTTTGTTTGCATTGGTTGTCAAGAAAAATGACGTTTTGAGAATTGATTACAGTCTTCAAAATCAACTTGCAACACTTGTGATTAAATCGGAATACTTTTCGTGACATTGTTGAATAAGTTGGCTGCATTGGCATTATAATCCCATGTTTTGTCATTTGATTAGTAATGAAAACAATACTGCTCGTATATCAGGTAAAAGCCTTGAATGTTCCGACTGTCCCTTAATTCATATCGAATAGTTTTTAGGAAAAGATAGTATTGAAAACCTATACATTTTGGACAATACCAAAGTGTAAAATTTTGAATCGTACGAAATTAATACGACCAATTAGCTAGCCTCAGTTCAATTTGGAACGATTTTGTTGTGCGGGATAATTCGCCACGCATAAATAATTTGCGTTACGCTCTCAGCATTATGAATGAAGTCTTCAAAACGCGTATAATTTAGTCCACAACATGGCAAATTTGGCAATTTTCAAACCCCCAGAACTTTACAAAAAATTATCGGAGGTGAAATATCTTTTTACATTTTAACTTAGGAAGTCGATATCTTCAATGGTGTATAAAAAAATAGTTGAAAATTTTTATTTCGATCGGTGAAAATTGACTGAATGAAAAAACCTCACCGAGCATAAATATTCCGTTTTCTTCGAAAGTGGGACCAATAACAAAGCGCATTAGCAATTAGTTCACATAGTTTATGCTTTTTCTTATTTCATCAATTGAACCGAAAAAAGCTATTTGTTTCATACAACAGTATAATTAAAATCCCGTCTCAGAGTTTTTCCTTCGATATACTCCGCGAGGTTCTGGGATGCTAAAATCATACGCAATTTGGTTTTTTACATTCTAATTTATTACAAATTAGTGTGGTTGCTTTGAGTCAAATACTTTCCGAAAAAAAAGTAAAATCAAAATTGAGTTTTTGCGCATTCTAAAGCTCAGTATGTTTGTCGCTTTCTCGCTCGTGTTTGCGAAGTTGCAGCTTTGCCTCTGTGTTGAAACTTAACAACTTCCAGTTTCGTTACCACTTGGCCCAGAGGTAACGAGGTGTAGGGTTCGAGTCCCGGCCAGACCTTGTTAATTTTTTTTATTATGTAATTGGAATTTTTTTCCAAAAAAAAATGAATTGTCGTCGGACTTTCGTTTGTATGCTTATATTTTGTCGGCTTAGATGCAGAATGGGGGAATTTTCTTGTTCTATCAGCAATTTTCATGGTTTATGCATAGTTTTTGATTTACTTCTGTATATTGTAAAATTATTAGCCCTGATTTTGTATATTTTATTTGGGTTTCCTTCTTGCTTTTTTTGCTATAAACCTAAATTCGGCTTAAATTGTTAGTTTATATATTATTTTGACGTAGTTACCTTTTTTGTTGCGTGATACGACAATCGTAATGAATTTGAATCCGGTCAGACCTGTCTTAACGTGTCAAGTGGGCTTTTATGTATGATAAAGGTCAGATAATGCTTGCATTGCACTTAATCTTATATAAATTTTTTGAAAACATGAATTATGTCGCTGTTAAGCGTTGCATGCTATGTTTTGTTCAAACCGAAAAAAAAATCAAACCACTGAAAATGTTAAGTTGGATTTGCTTGCTAACAAACTTGTTTTTCATATCATATCATTCCTTCAAAAGTCATTCGAGATTTGTCCTTACTTACTTACTTACTTTGCTTTTTTGAAGAATTTGAGGCTTCTGAGTTATCAATTCAAACCTTGAAAATTAATTTAATATCATTTAATCCTCCATCTGTTAAACTGATTGATTTACAAAAAAATCTACTGCGAAATAATGGTATTTGAAACAAGTTGAAATGTTTTGATTGAATGGCTGGAAAACCTTCATCTTTAATTTTTCATATTTACACAAGCA
This sequence comes from Symsagittifera roscoffensis, assembly GCF_963678635.1. Lineage (NCBI taxonomy): Eukaryota > Metazoa > Xenacoelomorpha > Acoela > Convolutidae > Symsagittifera > Symsagittifera roscoffensis. Next base: position 12,117,946 of record NC_087067.1, read on the forward strand.
AAGCTTGTGTTATAGTATGAACTATCTTTTTTTTCCTCCAACCTAAGTCGCAAATGTTGTTGCGACGCAAATATTGTTGCGATAAAATGTGTTCATTTTGAAAGTGTTCATTTTGATCAATAACCAGCTGTTAAGTACATCCAATGCTAAAGATTTTAACAGAGACAATTGTTATTATCGTTCCGACTTTCGTCACGAAAGTAACGGAATATTTGTTTGGGGTGGTTTTTTCTTCAGACAAGTTTCGACTTTTTAACTAGCTATTTTTGACGGGATTTTTAAAATATCATTCAAAAGGTATGTTGTCTTGAGCTTAAATTTGGAAAGATATTTTAGCTGTGATTTTTTTTCGTAAAGCTATGGGGGTTTAAAATTGCCATTTTGGCTAATTTGGGATAATTAACGCGCGTTGTATTTCGCGCTATTAACGCGTAAGCGGAGATTTAATCCGTCTTAGAAATTGTTCCAAATTGGTTGAAGGAAGCTTATTCGCCATAATTGTTTTGTTAATTGGAGTGAAACTTATCACTTTGTTTTTTATATGGCGTAGGGGGGCATGATTTTCACTAAAAATCTCAAATTAAAAAAATTCATTTTATTTTTATAACATTTATTTTTTTCATGTTATTACCGCTCTATAGATTGAGGGGGTTAGTTGTTAAATTTTTTTCCAACTTTACTGGTACTGCTAATGCGTCATAATTGGCGTGCGTCACTTAAAAAATTTTATAGACTCGAAGATTTACTCATTCAGTTTTTCCCAGTAGCGCTATCGGTCATATTTTTACTTGTGTATGCGAAGTGCAACTTCACCTCTGTGTAAAATATGAAAAGAGAAGTTCCTGCATACTGTTTTTTGCGATTTTGCAAGTCGTCAATACTTTTGTGATCTGTCAATATTTCATCCGTTGAATAGCTTGGTTGGAAAAATCTGTTTTTTTTTTTGCATAAAATATATCTATTTAAATAGCTTGCCCTAAAATATCACAATTGAATGTATTGCTTCAAAAACGTTTTGTGAACCTAATTGAACCATCAAAACAAATGCAAAATTTTAAACTATCATCTTGAAACGTCTTTGAAAACTTTCATCTTGTTCATCTTGAAAAGTCTCCAATCGTCTTTTTAATTGTTAATGCTTCGATGAGTCCTTCGAACAAATCCTCTGAACAAATTTAATTCTTCATTTTTTTTCATATGCTTCAAGTTTTCCCAACCAACTCAAATTGAACTTTTTGGCTTGAGAATATTCATTTTTTGTGAGCTGACCTCAGCTATCAAATCACCTTGATTTGAATAGCTTTTGCTCAACAGTTGAAGCTATCAAAATAAAATTTAAATGTTGAATATTCTGAATAGTTAGCAATTCAATTTTCGAACTGTCTGTTGGCTATGTTTTTTGTTCAAATTCCTTCAAATTCAAATAAAGCCACATATCTTATCTCATTCTTTTTTTACAATGTATTGTTTTAGGTGACTACTTTTTTCCAACTAGAGTGCAAGTGGCGCGTGCAAATGTGATTGACATATCGTATCAAAACTTTATTCTAATATTTGAGTTGGTTTTCTCTCAAAAAAGCCAAGCATAGAAGGTTCTTGTTGTTACATGATCTCGAAGATGATAAAGGTATTTTTTGAAACTCGAACGTTGAATTTTTTTTTTAAAGGTTCAGATTGTTTTACGGTCTACTTGATTTCATCAACACTCAACATTCGAAGTCAAGTTTTCGAAAACCATAATTAATAAAGAATGCGTTCAATTGGTTTGTTTGTTGCAGGTATGTGCGTGTCTGTGCTCACTCTCCTTACTCATCTGTGGCTACGTCTGTGGCCTCTGTCGCTCCAGTGAGTTCCATGAAATGGGGCGGGAACTGCTGGGGTGGGTGGCAGAACTCCTCCTCCAACTCTGCCTTGTAGTAGCCAACCTAGCAGCCTGCACTATGTATTTCGTCATCATAGGGGACCAGCTGGAACTGAGTTAGTAAACCTATTACGATTAATGTTATAAATTTAGACTATTTTGCCAAGTTAATATATTGCTTTCAAACAGAAAATAAACGGTGGTAGGCCAACAAGCCGAAGGGCCAACAAACCGAAAATAAAATTACTATTCCAACAAACCGAAAATTAACATTGTTTTGCAACATAGCAACATATTTTCATGGTTGTTATGCAATTATTACGTAATTCTGATGTAATTTACATTATTCTGATGCAATTTCGACGTCAAGATATGGCGGTTTGTAGACATGGCGGTTTGTTGATTATCCGCCAAATATACAGAAGTTAACTGATGACAATTAAGTATATTGGCTCTTTTTCCTCCAGTATATTTAGTACTGACTAGTAGATCACCATTACCTCTCCGTTTGCTAGCGTTTCTTTAAGGTCTTTTTTTCATGATAATTCCAGTGATAGTTATCCACATTCAGCAATTTTTTTGACCTGTTCACTAGCTTTATACAGTCCATAATGCTACGTAGCAGCAGCATGTTGTGCAGAAAATATAGTAATTTAGCTTCTTTTTGGGATTCGACAGGAGCTTGAAAAGCCATTTTGATGCCCTAAAAACGAGCGAAAGCGTCAATGCGAAGAGAATCAATCGAATGACTTGCATGTTCGGGGTCTTGATGGTTGGCCCCAAGTCAACATGTCCCAGCCCAACTTGTCCGATTCCAACTTGCCCCAGATGACAACTTGTCCAATGCCGTCTTGTACCAGATAATAAAAACTGAAACTTGCCCCAGATTCTTTGATATCCTCGTCGAACATAATGTCGGCATAAAGATGAAAGATATTTTTGTTGAACAATTAAGTTTGAAACAAAATGCGGAATCATTAAAACATGTGCTGAATCAAAATGAGTTGAAAGCATGCATGAACAAAATGAAAGCGGCAAATGCCAATGCAATTTCCATGTGGAGTTTAACATTTCAAAAGATTAATTGCAGTTCTTGTAAGCTCCTATAGCATAGTTAATAGTGCACAACACTCTTAATCAAGAAGTCAAGAGTTCAAAACTTGAAGAAGTCAAAATATTTTAGTTTGAAATCAATGAAACGGAAAACCGCAGGTACTGCCGCGCCCCTAAAACCCCCCTATACTGGGTAACCCAGAAAAGGGGGCGGGGTGAGGGAAAGAGCAAAATTATTGCAGTATTGGCCTTTATCAGCTCTCAAAATTTGGACCCTGTACGATTAGAGTCTTTTGTTATCTCAGTACGAGTCCAGTGTAGATTAGCACTTGCTGGTCCTCAATTTGAACATCAAAGAATCAATTAAAAGTGTTAAGTATGGGACAAAACGGTATAGGACAAAATGTCATGTGGGGCAAGTTGGCATAGGACAAGTTGCCATGTAGGGCAAGTTAGTATAGGACAAGTTGGCATAGGGCCAATTGACTTGGGGCAAATAGTCCTGACACCGTCTTGATAGATGAGTGGTATGTTGAGCGTCTCATTGTTAATAGTTGATACTTAATTTAAATTTACAGATATAGTTGTTAGCTTTAATGTAGATTAAGTTTGGTCTTGACCTCGAATATGATAGTAATTTCACTTGCGAGAGCAAATGACTATTAATCGGGACCTAGACTTTTTTCCCGTAAATAATTTTTCATACACTTTCTGCTGCTCAATTTTTCTGCAGCTTAGCATGCTCAGTTTGTTCTTGTTTGATAAAAACATGTATTATGAAAATGTTTGGGATTTGGTTTAAGACTAATTTTCCAATATGCAAAAAGGTGGTACCGATCGAAAATCTGTTTACTCCTCCGCGTGCCTGCATAAACTCCTTGTCTCTTTTTCCCCGTCCCCACTTTTTACAGCCTACCCTATCTTATGTCGGCTTAGTCAACTGATGTTGCTTAGTTTTTCACTGGCTAGTTTTTTTTTAAATTTTGCATGCTCCTGGAGGGATGGTTTGTAAAAGTTTTGATCTAAAAATTTTTATAGCTGGAATTTTTTTTATGATCTTTGTTTCGTTTTTGGCTTAATGAGGGTCGACCGAACTTTTTGCCTTATTTGCCGCTCGGTCATTGATTCTCTATGCTTGCTGAGGCTGTTTATGAGCCTAATCTGAGACACAAGTATAAAATTGTTGTAGATTTAAAGTTTTTTCCGACTTTTTCAAGTAGCTTTTTCAGTTTAATTTCTCAAAAAGTGACTTTGTTAATTCAATGTTTTAATTGTATCGCAATTGTTAAAAAAAATTTGTAGAGTTATTTAAAAAAGTTTGTTGAAAAGTTTGAAGTTTCTTTTAAGGTTATTTAAAAAAAGTTGAAACTGGATTTTTTGTATCATTCCATATAGATCATCAAAGTGGAAACTGTCAAAATCAGCGAAAAAAATTCATCCAATGATGAGCACTTGTTTCCTCTTATTTTGCCTCTTTAGTCTTCATCCGGACAACTGGTCCAGAGTATTTCTGCAGTGACCCTTGGTTCTTCAACCGCAAACTCACCATCTTCCTCGCCACCGTCATTTGCGTCTATCCCCTCCTGCTAGTGAAAAAGGTCGACTTCCTCAAGTACCCGTCTCTAATTAGTGTGGGGAGTATGATCTACCTGATGATCGCAGTAGTCATCAAGTACTTCTTAGACGGAGAGGAAGTGCATGATAAAGTGGAACTGAATTACCAGTGAGTTGTAAACTAAGATGGGATTTTAATCAAAAAAATTCCAGCCCCTAAAAAATTGTTTTTGAGGAGTTTTATAAAAAGAAATTCTCTTTCAGTTGCTCCTTTCATAAGACAAAGAAGATTATAGGAGAGATGTAAAGGGATCTTAGAGAACCGAGAATTATAGAAATTTAAAATCTAAAATGATTCCATTAGATTCGATTAATTTCTCTTATGATGGATTGCAACTGTCGTAATTTTCTCTAAGGCTTTGTATTAGTTTGAATTGATAACGGGCGAGGATCAAATATGTTTTGAATAAAGAGTTTTCTTTTTTTCTAGACCCGATAACTGGTACTCAGCCTTCAACGCTTTTCCAACCATTCTGTTCGGATACCAGGTTCGATATAAAAGTTAACTTACTTTCAAAACCAGGGATGGCAATTGTATCATTTCATATAGATCATCAAAGCGGAAGCTGTCAAAATGAGCGAAAATTTGCTAAGATTTAGATTAGCTAGAAACATATTCAACCAATCATATTCGAGCATTACCATCATACTAAAACAGCAAAAACATCAGTTTTTGCTGTTTGAGCCGGCAAATGAGTTAAACTCAAGTTTAAAGTTAAGAATCTTAAATACGCTAATGTACCGGATTTCAGTTTTTTCTGCATTTCTTTCTCTATTGTCATTCGGTTAATGATAATTTTGGTCTACTAGTTCGGAATGCTACAAAAGGGTATTAAATTAGCTTATACTATTGTGTGTAACTCTAGTGTATGACGAATGCGCCCCCAGTGTATGCGAACCTAAAGAAGAAGACATCCGCCACGTGGCTGCAGATCACTTCTGGCACCATCCTCATCTGCACAGTGGTCTATCTGCCAACTGCACTCTTCGGTTATCTCACACATGGAACCAGGGTCAGCAAAGTTCATTTCATTTAGACTCGAAAGCGAGACTGGAAAGACGGTGTCTTTTTTGTTATACGGCTCAAAATTACCAAATTTTTATTTGAGCTTTTGTTTGAATGAAAATCCAGATTTGGATTAGCAAGAAACATATTCAACCAATCAAATTCGAGCATTACCATCGTACTTTAAAAAATAGCAAAAACATCAGTTCTGGACTGTATCACAGAAAAGACCAGGAAAACGTATTCAGCGTGGCTGTACTGGCTTGTTTTTATATCAAGTAATATTCAAAAAGCTAAAGTGAGCCGGCCTCAATATTTGATTCGCCGCGTTATCGTGGTTTTGAAATTTTCTAGGGTCTACTTAACAATCTCTCCCTTTCAAGAACTGGGGGAAATTGCTTAGTGGATTAAGTTTGTCGATTATTGAACCAATCAGAAAGCAGCAAAATAAGTATTCTCAATAGAACGCTCTAGTGCAAATTTGCTGCTTTTAATTAAAGGGGGAGAGATTCTTTAGCAGATACCATAGGATGGGGGTTTGTTAAGTAGATCCATTTTCTTCGCGTCTCTATCATGGTGTTTGAAAGTTAAAAGCTCTCTGACCTTGATTGAACCTTGATTTGATTTAGACTAATTTAAGCTTGACCTTGCCTAGATTACGAGTAACATTCTGAAGGCTTACAACCCAGACGAGACACTCATCTTCATCGGGCAAATCGGAGTGATGGCGTCGGTAATGATGACTTACCCCGTCGTGTTCTACGTCGCAAGGTGAGTCATATATTCTGTTGGTCACTTGGAATAGGATTAAAGTAGGCATCAATTCAAAAAACAGGGGGGCATCAAGTAAACATAGTAAGTATATCAAAAAGGGCATAATAGTAAACATGCCAAAATTGGGCTGGCCGATAATTGCTATAAACTAATAACTCAGCTTTTATCATTTTAGCTCAAATATTGGAGCATAAATTTATATAAAAGATTTATTATCTACGATTGTGTGAAATCTATTTAAAATCCAATATACTTTCTAGCAAATTTAGAAAATATATTTGGAAAACGATATTAACGACTTTTTTGACTACTTATGGTCTTAACAAATTTTTAAAGCGTTTCGATAAAAATTGATAACAATATCTGAAAGAGTGTTGCTGTGTTCTAGGAACGCGTTCGACCCGATGTACACCGGTGTGCGTAAACTGTTTGACACTAGCTATGACCCTATGGCCTGGTCCACTCGTAGGAGGATAATTGAGGCCACCTGTTGGTACCTCCTGACGCTAGTCCTCGGTCTCTTCATCCCCAATATTGGAGTGGCCATGAACTTCGCCGGATCAGTCGCCGTATTCTTCTACTTCGTGTTCCCAGGTACTTTGTTCGCACGGCTTCAACCCTCTTTATTGAGACATTCATGCAGTTTTTGCGTGTCATTTATCTTTCTCTGGAGAAGCAAAAGTCTTTGAAACAAAGCAGTGACTTCCATTTGAATACAAAATGAAATAAAAACGAGAATAAGTATAACAATCTATGATTTATTTTACTTTGGTTTAGGGTTGTAATATATCGGCTATGCAGCCTATTTTTGAGACATTTGAGATTTTAATATTTTTTGATTTTTTTTCGGCCAAATGTGTGTCTACTCTAGAATTGTCGGCTTTTTTACCGTTTCGCTAGTTTTGTTTCGATGCTAATTTAATTTTCAGTTGTCTCAATTAGAATGTTTTCCTTGAAGGGAACTTTATTCAAGGAAATTCGACATTTTTTTCTGTGGCTTTGTTATAATTTCTGTCGGTTAGTTTGTCATACTATGTTTGCAGTATCGCTACTGGTGCGAAGCTTGGTTTCGCCTTTGTGTTAAAGTTGTTCTCTGTCTAAACTGCCGAAGAAACAGCGAACGAAAATGGTACAGTACGAAAATAAGAAAAAGTAATACATTGTTAATAAAAAACTTTCAAGAAGACTGAAAACCGAAGAAAAACAATGTGTTTTTTGTGTTTTTACACAAGCAAAGCTTGTGTGATAGTATAAGTTCTCTTTTTTCCAACTATTCCAAATATTGTTGCGTCAAAATGTGCTCATTTTGATCAATAACCAGCTATTAAGTACATCCAATGCTAAGGATATTAACACAGACTATTATATTACAAATAGCACTTTAGCTTCTATGTATCATGGATCTGTAGTGTAGATTAGGGAAGGAGACTCGCAATAAAATAAGAGGGTTCGAAGATGTTTTTAATAAATTTTTTCGTATGCTAGCTAAAATGCGTCCGTTCTATAAATTAGTGGTACATTTCTTTTTTTTTTTTCAAATTGACTGGTACTGTTATGCGTCATAATTGGCTTGGGTCACTAAGCAATTAAGTAGACTCATAATTGGCGTGCGTCTTTTAAGAAATTTTGTAGACTCCGCGTTTGACTCATTCGGTTTTTCCCAGTTGCGTTATCGGTCATATATTTGCTTGTATGCGAAGTGCATTTTCGCCTTTTTGTAAAGTAAGTTTATATCTTCCGTAAAACTGCCTAGCCTAGAAAATTTTCATTGCTCTGTGTTGAATTCCAAAAAAAATAAATGGCTTTGGAGCTTTTCGAATTTCAAGAACAATTTATGATTGACACTTTTTTAGAATGAGAAACAAATGGAGAAAACTGGATCAAAAGGTGAATTTTCATTTTGTTGGTATCCACTTTCGAAACAAGAAAGTGTTCTTGTTTTTACGCGACATTTCCTCTTTCGTAATTGGAAGTTGTAATTTGCATTCCTCTTAGCAAACTAGTTTGAATTCAAAAAGAAGACAAAAGCTACATTGATACCTTTCCAACTGTCTGTTGGCTGTTTTATTTCAAAAGTGATCTAAATATTTTAACATTTTTATAATAAGTGAATATGCTTTCAGGGAGCCATTTTTTATATACAAAATGTATCCAGAAAATTCTCAAATGAGAAGAACGCCAGAAAGGTCTGTTAGCCTTTTGGTCTTTTTTCTTAGTTAGATTTTGATAAAGGTTCTGCTTCTAGGTGCCTTCTTAGTCAAAATCGGATACTCGCGTCGCGAAGAGCTGGGCGACAACTTGATGAGATTTGTGATCTTCGTCGGGGCTCTGCTGTTTGCATTCGGGTGTGCTCTGTTCATTCAAGGAAACTACCTGGCATTGGAAACAGTTTTGTCAAGCAAGAGTGAGCCCTCTTTTTGCGAACAGAGGAAACTTGACGCAGAAGCGGCCTTAACGACAACTCCCTTTCCCGGGCCTTAAAGGGTAGATACATTGTAGAAAGAGATGTGGAATACAGAAGGAAGAGAGGAGTTCAAGAATCGGAAAAGTTAATTATTTGAGACCGAGTAAAGGAATGTGGAAACATGGGCGAAGCAGTTCAAAGAACACTGTCTTAGATTTAGTTAGAGAACTCAACTTAACTGGTCAAGAATGTGATGTGAATTTTTTTGAAGAATTATCGTTTTCCTTCTTTTGTTTTCTGCTCTCATTATAATTCTGTATATATGTCTCAAAACGTTCATCAATCTGGTTGCCAAAGCTCAAATTGTTTCAAATGTTTTTAAAGCTTTGTCGGCAAGGTTCTGTTTGCTCTACTTTGTAATTGCTTTTGTGCTTGCTGCATTTTGTGTGTGAAAATTATTGCACAGAATAATCTCAAAAGTTTTTGTTTCCCTAATTTCTGTCATTATTTTTGGGATTGTTTTGCTGTTTTGTTTAAACGAGCAATAGAGTGTCACATGATTATTGGTTATTTATACCTGCAACTTAAACGGATATTGGCGTTTACTTATTTTTGTTAGCTTGATTTTTCATCATTATAAAATTGGAGCCACAGAAAAAAGTTTTCGCGGAAAACTTTATCAAACAAAAAGTTGAGCTGAGCTGAAAAAATTCTTTTCGATAACCGCGTTGACTTAAAAACTGATCAATGTTCTTGGCTTGAGTAACTATTATTTCTTTCTAAATAAAAGACTTGTGAACCATTTGCGTGCATAATTGAACAGATCTTCGAAGTGAATAATATTTTATTTTTCTACCAAATTCACAAAATCATCCATGGACATCAAATATTTCTTTAGATTGTGATCAATGTTTCTAAAACCTACCTTTTAACTACCTGTTGACCGGGCGATACTAACCTGTCCAATTTCAAACTGCATTTACTGTATCAATTTTGACGTCTTCATTTTGGTTCTAGTAAGGCAGTAAATATTTGCTTGAAAAACTTGTGGTGTTATTTTGTTATATTACCCAATCTGCGATTGGTTTTTAACCTCAATTATTACCTTCTGTTGGCCTTGCGCAAATGTTAATCAAGGTTTCGGCTTTAATTCACTTCCGAACATCGTTCTTTCTATGTGATTAGTTAGTTTAGTTGTGATAAATTGATAAAAAGATAATATTTCGTCAAGCTGATCATACTTTTTGTATTGGGGTTATCGCTTTCTTCATATTTGCAGCTCATCATCATCATTCTTGCTTTGCCTAAATGTTTTTTTTTGGTTTATTGGATTAAGCATGCCAAATTCACCAAAGATAAACTTTATACAACCAAGTTTCAAAATCATATTGAATCAAATTTTGTTGCACTGTGAAAGTTAAAAATTAAGATGCAAAAGTGCTACAAAAACTTACTGCTTGAAATGTTGGCATGTTTTTCTTTGTAATTTTCCGTTGAGTTAACGAGTGAAATTTATTATGATATCTACTAAAGCTGTGCTTTTCTGTTTTGAGGTGCGATTGGATTATTTTCGTTTTCTTGAATTGGTCTGATATGTAAAAACTTTTCTTTCGATTATCTTTCGAGGGAATTCAAGTTAGTTTTTTATTCGCTCTTTTAGCTTAGATTAAATCGTTTTTTGTACCGAACGGCCAGTTAGACGAACACATCGATTGAAGAAAGTATGCAGTATTTGTGTGACCGTTGAAGCGCTTCCTAACAAAAATACGATATGGGTAAAAATTCGCTCACGATCTCCGTAAAAATTTGCATGTGGATGTTGACACGATATTGTTATGACACCGAAAGTCGACGATTATCCATAACCGAAACGTTGATGGCAACCACAAAGTAAAATCATAAGATCATCACCAACTAATTTCCATTTACTTTACAGTGTATGCCAAATTGATGCCTATAACCTGTAGCGGATTTAACAAGATTTAAGTTGGAGCGGACCCCTTCCCCATTAGGGCTTTGATCCCATCGTCAATCAAAAGGGTACAACCTTTTGTACTACTTAAGGACATCCATTTTTGTCTGACCGAGTCTTAATTTTTGCAATGCTGTTCTACAGATTCCTCTGCTTCACAGAAACTTAAGTCAAATTTAGATGCTTATTAAGATCCGACGAACGCTGTGCAGTCTTGATGATTTTTTCTTTTGTTTTTCAGTAAAAATATAAAATTTGTTCACGCTCTAACTTCATCTTTTGCGGTTTGCGACATGAAATATTTTAAGTTCATTTCCATAGTTTAATTCATTCCCTTCCTTGACTGGAAATCTGTTCAGCAAACTATCGAACAGCAAAAGTGTAAATGGCACGAAAAACGGTTTTGACTTCAAGTTTTGAAAATGAATTTTGATTTTCAGATTTCCCAGCGGATTATAAAACTTGTCTAGTTATCTCAATATATCAAAAAAATTTTGATAAAAAAATCTTGATTTATAAAGAGCTTAAACCTGATATAACTTAAGCTTAATTTTGATTTTTTTGCGGTTTGGCTTTTGATTTATTTTCAAGTTGAGTTAAATTCATTTGCTATAATGAAAGTTAATTACACTTTCCAAATACGGGAGTCGCGCTAAAACATGCCCGACTCCTTGTTTCGAAAGTAGCTTAAAGTATAAGATTTTCCAGTGGAATAAAAGTTTCCATTTTTGATCCAGTTTACTTCAAATCACTTTTTCCCTTGAAATAAGAAAGGTGAAATGTCTTCAAAAATCAGTTTTTTTTGCTTTCTTTTGTTCATTGGCCCTTTTCAACTGTCTATTGGCAATGTTACTGAAAAAGGAGAGTTCGAAGTGTCAAATGGTTGATATTAATTTTCAATTCGACAAAATCTTATAATCTCTCCCCTCGAGAGTTTGGTCAAGCGGCGCAGATTCTAGTACGCGAGACCCTCAATCTCCTAAGGGGTCGATTCAGAAACAGCAGAATCTTTTTTACTTAAACTTCTTCTTTCCTATTTCACTTTCTCAGGGATATTTTTCGCCGTTTTTTCGCTTGTTTGCGAAGTTACAGGTTCTTGAATATATCTGCAATTTTATTTACATTTGAATATCATTTTTCGCTTCTTAACACTTTTCGCCCTTTTCATCTTTTAAACATTGAAAAACTGTTTCAATCTAGATCGTCAATTAATTGATTACTGATTACAACTATTCACATAAGCTGATCGTAATGCTATCTTACGAACTACTTCTAACAATTCAAAAAGCAAATTAGAGTATTCCTTCATTTGGTGGTAAATTTACAGGTTGAAATTTTATAAATAGTTTACTTTTGCTGCCTTAGCATTCTATCTGGTCTGTTTTTTTCTACATCAGCATTTTTTATTGTGTCTGGTTTGTTGGTGGCTAATGCTTGACTTTTCTCAAGAGACCATGGTGCAGATGCTATCAGATATTGTGATACTCTTAATCTTCCTGCCGGGGAGTTATTCAGGATTATAGCACATCTTTACTTTAGATTGAATTAGTTTTGGCTGACGCTCCGTAGTTTTACTAGGGTGCCATCTGCCAGTTTTTGTCAATAGTAGCTTTAACAAAACTTGCTTAGGTAAAACAAAACTGCTCCCATGATCGAGAACTGTTTTTGACAAAGTCCCCTATAGTTTGATAAATATTCGAAAAAATGACTATCCTACAATGATTTTTTATTTTTCAAAAACCTTCCCTCATTTGATATAAAATGACAAACTCAATCTTGATTGTCTGTCTAGCAATAATTTAAAAAGAACAGCATGTTCATTTCGCCTATTTTCTGACCGGATTAAAAAAAACCATTAAATAATCATAACATTTAAGCTTCCTGCAATTTGCTGAGGATCTAAGAAATGCTATCAGTTCTCTCGAAGAAAAACCGTTTGTTTTAACCTCACACTTGTCCTTCCTCATATCCGCTGAGCTTTTTTTTGAGTCTAGGACATTCATGTGGTACCACTATTGCAGCTTAAATTGGTCAAGCTGTCGTAGATCCGAAGGAAGAGGTCGTCCACGCAGACTATCATTTACATGGCAGAGGAACCAACGCACTATCTGCCGCGCTCAAAGTGAACGCCTTACCTTATTTAAAGACTTCTGAATCTACTAGTAGTATGAAATGAAACTAAAATAAACTTTTTACGAATTTTACTTATTAAAGTACACAATATTCTGGCAATGAATGAGCCACTGCAATTGTATAATTCAATAGATCTCTCACGGTCGGTTTGAAGATTTTTTCTCAAAACTAATTAACGGTCCGTCCCAGTTGCGTTATATTATTTGATGCGTTATCGCCGAGGCAATTATTTGAGACTTCATGTGTACATAAGGGAAGCTGTTAGTTTTTGGGGTTACCTTTGTCACAATTGTTGGGCACTTAATCCTCTGGGTTCTTATTAACTATTCCCCCCTATGGTACCTTGTAACGAATCCCCCCTATAAAGAAAAAACTGAGCAGTTAAGCATATACGAGGTTTGTACTTTGTAAACTATCCCCCCTTTTGCAAAAAGGGTAAATAGTTAACAAGATCCATCCTCTGAGATTCGACTCCCTGACACCCAAAAAATTTGCCATGCGATTCAGTTTTGCGGCCATTCATTTTGGTCGACCAAGCCCCAAAATTGTTCATAGTAAAATTAAGGAAGCGCGCTCCTAAAATATTGCTTTTGCGCAAAACCGTCATAAGAGTCAGAAAATTTCAAGAAAGCGATTTGATCGACCAAACAAATGTCTTCAATTTTACAAAGAGAAAACTACGTATTTTTGATCTGTACCATATTGGTTTGACAAAATCTGAATATCTAAATTCGGACTCTTGTGCTAGAGGAAACGATTTTCAATTTAAAATTTTTTATGCTAGTTGAGCTTTATGCTAGTCGGTACAACCCCCCCCCCCCCCCCCCACACCAGTTTTGCATAAATCAATAGATTACTCTCGGTCCATTTGAAGATTTTTTTCTCAAAATTAATTAAGAAGAGTAAATAAAGAACCCACTCCTTGCTAAGTATCTCCCATGGTACTTTGTATAGAACCCCCTTCACACCCCCTAAAAAGACAGAACTGAACAGTTAAGCATTTATGAATTTTGCACTTTGTCCCCCCTTTTGCAAAAATGGGAATTAGTTAACAAGATCAATCCTCTGAGATTCGATTCCCTGACACCCAATGGGTTTCCACTGGGGTTCAATTTTGCGACATTCATTTTGGTCGACTATTCCCTCAGATTGTTTATAAAAAGTTTAGGAAGCGCGCTCGTGAAAAAAAACTGGCTTTTGTTTCAAAACGGTTTGAAAAAATTTAAAGAAAATTCAGGAATTCAACTTGATCGACCTGGATTTTTAAATTGTACCATATTTCGACAAGGTTTCATTGCCGGATCGCAACAAAGCTACTTGTCATTTATATTTTTGAAAACATTAACATTAATTTGCTTGATAGTCTAATCAACTTTCGGAAAACAGGAATTATCTTTTCCGGAAAACTGAAACCGCGGCCCAATGAATGCCACCCTCCGAATGCCGACTGGTCAACTCTACACTTTCGATGTCTCTAACTACACTTCTTAGATTTTAAAAATCAGTTTTAATAGACTATCTTTTTTGAATTTTAAACTCACAAAGATGTGTATTTACGAGGGTGAAGAATATCAAGCTGAATCATATTGATCGAAATACGTTTTCATTTTTCAAAAACATCTTTTTAATTTCTGTTGCTCGTTTTTATCCTAAAAAAAAAACAATTTTCTCTAATTAAACCGAATAGAAAAGTTAAAGCCCAAATTATTTGAAGAAGTCAAGCGATATCAATGAAAATGAACTTTGGAAAGTAAGATCGTTTTGAAATCGGAAATCGCAAAATCGATTAATTGTTTTCAAATGCAAAATTCAGTGTCAAAAAGGCGCTAAATTGATCATTGCTCCAGAAAAAAAATTTGTGGAAAGTTTTAAAAAAGTAACACAGAACTAGACGTGGAACAATTTGGAAACTTCATTGCTAGTATTAATAAAACATTGATTTCCTCAAATCAAGAAAATTCTGCTGCCATGAAGCCTTTTCCTTGCCTTAGAAGTTGTCTGTTTTTGCAGACATTGACAAACAGAAGATAAATAGTTCAATAGATAAGTTAAAGGACAAAAGTTCTGTTGTTGATGATGGATTACAAAGTAAAAATATAAAAGTTGCCGCTCTGATCATCCGACAACCCTAATCGGACTTTTTTTATTCATAGTTCTTTTTCATGATATATTCGCAATCAGTTAAAGTTTGCTAAGGCAATTCCCTTTAGAAAATCAAAAAATAAATTCAAGCCAAATATCCATAGGCCGATCAGTATTTTGTCTACATTCTGCAAAATTTTTGAAAGAATCATTTTTTAAAAAACTATTTGGTTCATTGAAAAAAATAATCTTTCAACCCAAGCTTTTAGTTGCAGAAAACGTTTTTCTTGTGTCAAAGCAGTTTCGATAATAAGTGACTGAATGAAAATGTTATCGACCAAAAAACTTTGATTTAGCCTTTTTATTCGGATTTCAAGAAATTTTTCGACACAGTTGATCACAAAAGTTCTGTAAGCAAAACTGCAACAATATGCGTTTCGTAGTAATTTTTTGATAGTTTCAATATCCTATTTAGAATATCGGACGTTTTTTGTATTATCAGATATTGTAACTTCTAAATTGAACTGTCAACTGGGAGTTCCGCAGGAGTCAGTGTTGTGACCATTGCTTTTCTTGATCAATTGCTTCCTGATCAATTGACTTATTCGCCAGCTACTCTTCTTACCTACGAAACAACTATTGTAGCAAAAACAAAAGACGTTGCAGAAGTTCAAGCTTCGGGTTAGATATAAAATGCGCAGATGACTGGTGCAAAGCTAATGAAACCTTCATTCAATTTCCAAGTGCCTCTAAATGTGTTTTAGCAAATCGAGTCCTCATATAGAACTTAACATCGCATCGCAAAACATTTCGGAAAGCAGTTATTTTCAATATCTAAGAGTTTTCGTTGATTAAAACTGACTTTTGGTAATGATATTGATCATGTATGCAAAAACAAATTTGGCAAAATTCAACGGTGATCTCTATCGAGCGAGACATTTGTTGTCAAAGTCAACTTTCATATCTTTCTATAATGCTTACGCTTAATCAGTTATAACCTTTGTTTTCTGATCTATGGATCTTTATCTAAAACGTCTCTTAGCAGTGTTGACTTAATGCAAAATCGAATCTAAAAATATATATTTTTTTTCAGGAATACAAATTTGATATTTTTTTATTGAACATTTTTTCACAGTGGTTTTACAGAATCTTGGAATATATGTTTATAAATTACTTGATTATAGTTCGAACGAAAAGAGGCGAGAAACTCGATGAAAAGGTAAAAGACTTCTTAATCTGCTAGAATTATGAAAAAAAACTGAAAAGAAGTTTTTATTTTTTTTTGTTTAAGTATACAATTTTGTGGCAATGAATGAGCAACTGCCTGATAAATGTTTTAAAATGCAAAATGCTCAACGCCGTCTATACTTTCTTCACGCAATTTATTCTTCTAAAACTTGCGCCTACTGATTGCAGTTTTTGTCCTTCTACATTACTAGGGCCTTATCTAGATTATTACAACAAGATCAAATGTTCTCGTCGTAATGTCCTTGTGTGGCATTCATTCCGAAGATTTTAATTACGGTTGTTTAAGATGACGTATACTAAATATTCTATACCCTGATAAAACTATACTATACTGCCTGCTCCGACTTGTAATGGCTTGAACTCAACACTGCTGCCAAATGTGAAAAACTTTGAAAAAAACTATGATATATTTGTTTTTGGGATCTTCTTAACAATTCCCTTCTTGCTAAAGGTGTGAGATTTGTTACCAGTTACGAGATTAAGGAGAGGCGGAAGCAGGGGCTGAGCTATACCCTGCGAAGAAACCAATTATCTTAAAGTGTCCTAAATGTCCAAGAAAGTAAAAGGTGCTGAATAACTTGAAGAATCACTGCTTAGTTAAGCATGCCTGATCGTACATCCTCCAGCAAGCTATATGTGGAAGAAAGACTTGATGCTCGTATGCTCAAAATTCTTCCACGCGAGATTGCCCTAATCGGGGGTCTAGCTTTCCTAATACCAACTCCTCAAATGTCTATAGGCCAAAATCCTAAGGTTGGAGTGGCTTAGTACTCTATCAAAGGCAGGGGTACTAGGTACAAAAATCGCATATGCTTTAACCAGTAAACTATTTTATTATAATTGTGGCAATTTGTTACTAGGTACCAATGGGCGGGGAATACTTGAAGATATCTGTTTTTTTTTGTGTGCATAACGACCTAGATCTTGTTAACTATCCCATATTGCAATAGGGGGAGGTGCAACTCATCAGAAGGTTCGAATTAATTTCTTTTGGTTTGACATTATCTGAATTTCGGTTTTTATGCTATTCGATACAAGTTTCATTTTGAAAACTTTAATGCTAGTCGAGCTTTATTCTAGTCGATACACCGCCCGCACCAAGTCTTAGCAAAAATAGCAATTACATAAGTCAATAGATTCCTTTCGATGTTTTTGAAGATTTTGTTTTCTCAAACCTAATTAACTATCCCAGTTGCGCTAAATTAATTGATGCTTTATCACCGAAGCACTAAACTGAAAAAAGACCTTGAGGCATCGTACTTACGTTAAAAAACCTGTTAGTTTCTAGATATCCTTTTGTCACAATTGCAGCAGAAATATTGGGTGCTTAATTTTCTGGGATCTTGTTAACTATTCCCCCGTGGTACCTTGTAAAGAAACCCCCCACCCCCTATAATGAATTAATTGAACAGTTAAGCAGTATGAATTTTGTATTTTGTCCCCCCTTTTGCAAAAATGGGAATTAGTAAACAAGATCCATCATCTGAGGTTCGACTCCCTGACACCCAATGGGTTTTCCCTATGGCTCATTTATGCGACATTCATTTTGGTCGAATCAGCCCTCAAATTGTTAATAAAAATCTAGGAGCGCTCCGAAAAAAATGGCTTTTGTCTCAAAACCGTCAGAAAAATTTTCGGGAAAATTCAGAAATTCAATTTGATCGACCTAGATTTTTATTCTGTACCACATTCGGACAAGATTTAATTGTCGGATCCGCAAAAATGTTTCGTCTTTTATCTTTTTGAAAAATATTAACTTTATTTTGATAGTCTAATCATTTTTCGGAAAACAGGAACTATTTTTTCCAAAAAACAGACTGCGGCTCAATGAATGCCACCCTTCGAATATCGACTGATCAACTCTACACCTTCGATGTCCTCAACTCTAATCTTCCAATTTTAAAAATCAGGTTTTGAAAACTATCTGTTTTGCGTTTTAAAATCACAAAGATGTGTATTTACGAACATGAAGAACTTTAAGCTGAATCATATCGATCGAAACACAAATTAAATTTTTAAAAACATCTATTTGATTTTCTGTTGATTGTTTTGTCCTAAAAAACACTATTTTCTAATTAAATTGAAGTAAAAAAAACTAAAAGTAAAAAAAAAATCAAGCGATATCAACAAAAATAAATTTTGAAAAATTCAGTTCGTTTTTTAATCGGAAAGCGGAAAATGATTCAATGTACTTTCGATTGCCAAACTTAATGCCAAAAAGCGATAAATCGATCATTGCTTCTAGAAAATGGGTGGTAAGTTTTTAAAAAGTAACACAGAACTAGACGTGGAAACATTTGGAAACTTCTTTGGTAGTTTTGATTAAAAAAAAAGACCTTGAGGCATCGTATTTACGTTGAAAAACCTGTTTTTCTAGATATCCCTTTGTCAGAATTGCAGCAGAACTATTGGGTGCTTAATTTTCTGAGATCTTGTTAACTATACCCCATGGTACCTTGTAAAGAAACCCCCCACCCCCTATAATGAAATAATTGAACAGTTAAGCAGTATGAATTTTGTATTTTGTCCCCCTTTTTGCAAAAATGGGAATTAGTAAACAAGATCCATCTTCTGAGGTTTGACTTCCTGACACCCAATGGGTTTTACCTATGGTTCATTTATGCGACATTCATTTTGTTCGACTGAGCCCTCAAATTGTTAATAAAAATCTAGGAGCGCTCCGAAAAAAAATTGGCTTTTGTCTCAAAACCGTCAGAAAAAGTTTCGGGAAAATTCAGAAATTCAATTGGATTGACCTGGATTTTTAATCTGTACCACATTCGGACAAGATTTACTTGTCGGATCCGCAAAAATGCTTCGTCTTTTATCTTTTTGAAAAATATTAACTTTATTTTAATAGTCTAATCATTTTTCGGAAAACAGGAACTATTTTTTCCGAAAAACAGACTGCGGCTAAATGAATGCCACCCTTCGAATATCGACTGATCAACTCTACACCTTCGATGTCCTCAAATCTAATCTTTCAATTTTAAAAATCAGGTTTTGAAGACTATCTGCTTTGCGTTTTAAATTCACAAAGACGTGTATTTACGAACATGAAGAATATTATGCTGAATCATATCGTTCGAAACACAATTTCAATTTTTAAAAACGTTTATTTTAATTTCTGTTGATTGTTTTGTCCTAAAAACACTATTCTCTAATTAAATTGAATTAAAGAAACTAAAAGTAACAAAAAATTGAAAAAGTCAAGCGATATCAGTATAAATAAATTTTGAAAAATTCAGATCGTTTTTAATCGGAAAGCGGAAAATGATTCAATGTACTTTCGATTGCCAAATTTAATGCCAAAAAGCGATAAATCGATCATTTCTTCAAGAAAATGGGTGGTAAATTTTAAAAAAGTAACACAGAACTAGACGTGGAAACATTTGGAAACATCTTTGGTAGTATTGATAAAATTTTGATTTCCTCAAATCAGGAAAATTCTGATACAATGAAGCATTTTCCTCGTTTTTAAAGTTGTTGGTTTTTGCAGCAATTGAATAACGGGAGATAATTAGTGCAATAGATAAGTTAAAGGGCAAAATATCTGTTGGTTACGATGGATTAATTAGTAAAATGATATAAGTTGCCTCGTTGATCTCCCGACAAACCCAATCGGACATTTTTAAGAATAGTTCATTTTAAATTAAATTGAAATCATTTGAAATTGTGATTCCGTTTTGGAAATAACTATACGTCAATCAGTGTTTTGTCTATATTCTGCAAAATTGTTGAAAAATCATTTTTATTAAGATTAATTGGATCATTGAGAAAAACAATTGTGTCAACCCATTTCTGTAGTTTCAGAAAAAAGTTTTTTGTAGTAATAAAGTTTCGACAATAAATACCAAATGAAAGAAGTTATCGACCGAATAAAATTTGCTTTAGCCTTTTTTTCGGATTTCAAAAAAAACTTTCGGCACAGTTCGTCACAAAATATCTCTAAACAGAACTGGAACAATATGCTTTTCGTGGTTTTTTTGAAGTTATTAAAATCCTGTTTAGAAGACCGGGCGTTTATTGTAACATCAGACAAGCGCATATCTTGTAAAAGAAACTGTCAACTGGTGAGTTACGCAGGAGTCAGTTTTGCGACCATTGCTTTCCTTGATCAATTGCTTCCTGATCAATTGACTTATTCGCAAAAAAAGAAAAAACTTAAATGGTGTCTCCTATCGAGCGATCATGTTTGCAAAAAAAGGCAAATTCAACAGTGTCCTTTATCGATCCTCTAACTTCCATTGTTTCTATAATGCTTACGATATATCAGTTATAAGCTGTGGAACTCTGATCTATGGATCTTTATCTAAAACGTCTCGTAGCAGAATTGACTCAATGGATAACCGAATTTAAGAACATTTTCTGTCAATTGAAAGTTTGATGAAACATTAAGGTATTTTCAAGAATACAACATTGATACTGTTTTCGAAATTTTTTGAACAATTTTTCACAGAAGTGTTTTTTGCAGAATCTTCGAATATCTGTTTGTAAAATTACTTGATTTTAAATCTAACGAAAAGAAATTCGGTCAAAAATCTAGCGGGAATCTAGCGGTAAACTCGGTCAAAACGTAAAAGACTTCTGAATCTGCTATTAATATGAAAAGAAACTAAATTGAAATCTTAACGCTATGATTTATTTATGTATACAGTTTTCTGGCAATGAATGAGCTACTGCCTGATAAATTTTTGAAAATGCAAAATGCTCAACGCGATCTATGCTTTCTCTATGCAATCTATTCTTCTGAAACTTGCGCGTACTGTTTGTAGTTTCTGTCCTTCTGTTTTACTAGGGCATTATCTAGAGCATTACAACAAGATCAAATATTCTCGTCGTAATGTCCTTGTGTGGCATTCTTTGTGAAAATCTTAAATAAGGTTTTTTAACATGATGTATATTAAATTTTCTATACCCTGATAAAGCTATACTATACTGCCTGCTCCGACTTGTAATGGCTTGAACTCAACACTTCTGCCAAATGGGAAAAGCTTTAAATATATATATATATATATATTTGTTTTTGGGATCTTCTTAACAATTCCCTCCTTGCTAAAAGTGTGAGATTTGTTACCAGGTACGAGATCAATGAGAGGCGGAAGCAGAGGCCGAGCTATACCCTGCGAAGGAACCAGTTATCTTAAAGTGTCCTAAATGTCCAAGAAAGTAAAAGGTGCTGAATAACTTGAAGAATCACTGCTTAGCTTAGTTAAGCATGCCTGATCGTACATCCACCAGGAAGCTGTATGTGGAAGAAAGACTTGATGCTCGTATGCTCAAAAATTCTTCCACGCGAGATCGCCCTAATCGGGGGTCTAGCTTTCCTAATACCAACTTCTGAAATGTCTGTAGGCCAAATACCTAAGGTTGGAGTGGCTTAGTACTCTATCAAAGGGAGGGGCACTAGGTACAAAATTTGCATATGCTTCAACCAGTAAATTATTTCATTATAATGGGGGAAATTTGTTTCTAGTTACCAAAGGGTGGGGTAATACTTGAAGAGATCCGTTTTTTTTTGTCTATAATGATCTGGATCTTGTTAACTACCCCATATTTTAATAGGCGGAGGGGCAATTCTTTACAAGGTTAATTAAAATCTTTTGGTTTGACAATATCTGAATTCGATTTTTATGCTAGTCGATGCAATTTTCATTTTAAAAACCTTTATGCTAACCGAGCTTTATGCTAGTCGATACACCTCCCACACCAGTTCTAAGCAAAAGTAGCAATTTCATAAATCAATAGATTCCTTTCGGTGGGTTTGAAGATTTTTCTGAAACCTAATTAACGATCCTAGTTGCGCTAAATTATTTGATGCTTTATCGCCGAAGCACTTAACTGAAAAAAGACTGAGGCATCGTATTTAGCTTAGGGAACCTGTTAATTTCTGGAGATCCCTTTGTCAGCATTCAAGCAGAGTTATTGGGCGCTCAATCCTCTGGGGTCTTGTTAACAATTCCCCCCCCCCCATCTCGTAGTACCTTGTAAAAACAACCCCCACTCCCCCCCCCCCCCGCACCGTCTTAAAAAAGGTTAGGGCAGATTCAGGAATTCAGTTTGATCGACCTGAGTTTTTATCTGTACCATATTCCGACAAGGTTTTATTGCTCAATCCGCAACAAGGCTACTTGTCTTTATCATGATTTAAAATCAACTTTCGGAAAACAGGAACTATTTTTTACGGAAAACTGAGACTGCGGCTCAAGGAATGCGACCCTTCGAATACCGACTGATCAACTTTACACCTTCGATGTCCTCAACTCTAATCTTTCAATTTTAAAAATCAGGTTTTAAAGACTCTATTTTGAATTTTAAATTCACAAAGATGTGTATTTACGAATATGAAGAATATCAAAGCTGAATCATATTCAAAACGAAAAAAGTAAATGTTTTCATCTAAATCCAATCTCTGGAATTGTTGTAAAGTTTTCTTCGTTTTAGGCTAATCGCTCTTCATCCAGATTTGAACAGAAGAATGGCCACTTGACCCAAGTAGAAGTAGATGAAATGTTTCGTCTCGTGTGTCACGTAGCTACCGAAGTTCCTTCCGACAATACAATGCCAAGTTGGGTTGTATTTTTTGTCGAATTCCTTCTTGATATAAGCGGCAATATCTTTTTCAATGTTGAATTTCTCCATGGCTTGAGTTGCACATTCGATCGAATCTTGTTGCATGTCTTCGGCCATATCGGCGTTTTTGATAACAGCTTTTCTATCGCTCATTTTGACGTTGAATTCAAGATGATTTTATTTTTAAATCAAACTGACTGTTTTCTGTTTGCTTTTTAAAGGAGTGAATGAGAGAAGATTATATTACAATCGCTTTCTGATAAATTTTGAAGCGGTTAGAGGCTCGTAGCAGCTGCGCGTAGCAAAATTTTTACAACACGTAGCACAAATACTGTAGCGAGATTGGCTGAATAAATACGCGTAGCAATCCGTATAGCTCGTAGCACTATGATTGACTTTAATGCCGTTTGTTAATCGTGGTTGCGCGCCGCATAAACCGCAAAGAATGAACCATTACAGCAACGCGTAGCAAGATGCGTTGGAAAACCTCATTTCTCTCAGTAGCGCGTAGCACACAAAACACCAACGCGTATCAAGAAGCATTCAGTAACCAGGACGATGAGCCGCTGCAGTCACAGCAGAAAGGGACGATCAACAAATATTAAGCAGGCTGAATACAACATATTTGTAACGCGAATAAAGAACAAATGAGTTTTTTCAGTTAAGTGTGAAAAATGTAGAGCAGACAAGGAGCAGACAAGGATATCCCGTGTACGGATTTTAAATGTTTTCCTTACACGTTTTTTGTAAGATGTTCCAAAGCCCAAACTAATTCTCAAACTTCCAGTTGATGATTTCATTTCATGACTAATTAAAAATCTGAACCCGAAAGCTATTCTTTTTACATTTTCCTCCTCGCAATTACTACTTTATGGGACCAAGTTAACATTTTATGTAGTATTTAGAGTTTCCGATATTGGTTTCACGCAAGTCACTCTGAGATATTTTCTTCAAATGTTTAAGCTTTTTTCAAAGAAGGTCTGAGAAACAAATTGGGTTCAAAGTTGACGCACCGATTTAATTAGACGAAAAGCGATCTTAGTTTGGAGATGTTGTAAGAAATCTGTAGTTTCTTGCCTGCGTCTGCTTATCAGTCGGATGTTCGTAGTCCTACATTGGATATCTTGAAGTCATGCGACTCTAAATTTTTCGAAAACTAAGTTTTTTTGTCCAAATTTTTCGAAATTTTTACAGTAATCGACTCGAAGTTGTCAATAAAGACATGAAATTCTTAAACGAAAAATAAAAACGTTTTGCAAGAAAAAAATTGCAAAAGTTTTTCTATTTCTCTCTGGAACTCGTTCGGCATGTCTGCTAGGCCGTAAAATTCGTTAAAAATCTGTACATACCAGTGGAAATGCTAAGTTAAAATAGCCGTCTATGCTGGTTTTAACAATTTCAATTTACTGTAAGTGTTTTTAAGGTTCAACTTGCGAAAAAAGTCCCCCCCCCCCCCTGGGTTTACCTGATAGCTGAAGAGCCACAATATCAATGAACCATGAACATTAAGTTTCGTAATTTGGTGCTAATTTTTGAAAAGTTTTTTAGTTAGAAAATTGAAAACCCATGCCAATTTTAGGCGTCTTCCGTTCTCGTTATTTCTATCGGACTAATGAAATAATCTTCGTAGCATGTCTTCGTTTTACTGATGTGACCTTCGGTTTCCGTCCTTTTATTTCGGAAGCGATATCACTTACAAAAATAAAAAAAAATTCTGCACAGCTCGTGTGGGTCTGGATAGAAAATTTTTTGATTGTTTCTAATGAGTTATGCCCGATGTGGTTAACTCATAGAGTAATTTCGGATAGGGTACACCGTCTGCTCGTCACGCTATCTTATTTTCGGCCGGATAGATTCGTGCAACTTCTTAGTCTAATACCGATCCTAATCTTACTCTTATACTTTCTAGTCTCAGGGTGTTTAACTAGTCTCTGCTAGGCTCAATAGATCTAGAGTATACTGGTTTGTTGCGGCTGCTGAAGTTCTCTTGGAGAGACAACTAATTTCTAAGTTAAATTCAAATCTCTCTGGTGCTGAAATTACAAGTAATTTCAGCACTTACAAATAAGTGGGTTGTTAGTTAGATGGATCATGATTGGTTAATGTTAAATACTTTACAGTGGTAAAATATCTAATTTATCCAATCATAAAATATAGTTTAGATCAGGTTCCACCCATCCGGGTTTTACAGAGTTTTTTAGAATTATCTTTCTGCAATTCAAAGGATGGATGATGAAAGTTGGCATTTGACGAACATCGTATTCTTGTCCGGTTCCTCTTGTTAGAGAAGTTCCAGGACGCTGGAGTTAGGGGCATCAATCGTTGTGTCTTCTTGTGACAACGACTGTGTTTCCCAACGAAATCAATCTGATTTCAAAATGGTTTGCTATGTCGGGTTTTTCTGTATTATGTAGAGAACTTGTTTTGTGTTGAACCTCGTCTGGGAATGGCGTGGAGATTGTGCGTGGAGGGGATGCCTTGTAACTTGGATCTGTACATATACTTGAACATCGAGGTGGTCATTGGTCTAGTTCAATGAAGTCCTTTTCTGCGAAGTCAAGTCGTACTCTAAATCCTTTGAGTTGTGATTGTGGACGGCATATCGGTTGTGGTTAGCCATTCTTGTTCGAGTGTAGTGGGGTCATTTTGTCTTTGGATGTTCGTCTTTGTTGTTGTGTGCTGATCTATATACTGCAAGGTATGATTTACATTTTATAAAAATTTTATTAATTCAGTTTTTTAATTATGAATTTAGTTAGTTGTTTTCACAAAAGCATTTTGTTTTAGCTCGGTTATTTTGAAGAGTTACTCACCCTTGAGTACCTCTTATTAAAAATAGAAGTGTGTTCACAAAGCGTGGATGTAGCGTGGTGGGTTAGGCCGGCTATAGAGCATGCTCAGGACGTCCTTTCTGGTGTGTTAGGCCAGGAGTGGGAGTATGATTTTGTGCGGTTTCTTTGAGAAGTCCTGTTATGTGATAACGTTTTATGTTGGGTTTGTGTTGGTATTTCTTATGTTCCTTTGGTTGTATCCTTTTTTCAAAAATCAAATTGTTTTTGTTATGGGTTTGTCTTTCGACTTTTTTGTGTTTTATTATTTCTTTCTTAGACTTTATAATAGTCTTCAAAAGAATAAATTATCCAGTTTTAAACTGGGTTAATCCGGTTTGGGTGCCGTTGGTTTTCTTTTCTTAGTCATGCTGTTATTTTATGATTTGTGGTGTTTAGTAAGCTGCGTTGGTAAGTTTGGTTTAGTATATAATTCCTTTCCAACCGGGTTAAAGGAAAGTTTGAAACTTGTTATCGTGTGTTAGAGTTGTTGAGTGTGAAAACTTGAAACTGAAGTTCATTATTTAAACAATTCTTCGTGGGCGAGCTGTGCGATTTTGGATAGAATTCCTGTGCAAATGAATGAAAATATCAAAAGGTTAGTACTGCATTTTCATTTTATCAATTTATTACATAGAATTTCAATTTTACTGCTTGTGTTTTTGGTGTAAATTTAAAGTTATAAATTTTCATCATATTCAATTTTACTGCTTTATAGGGGAATAATTTATAAATAAATTTACTACATTTGGTGTAAATTTTATCAGATTATCTTGTGGAAAATATTAATGAAGTTTAGAATAATTTTAACAAGTTTTTATTTTTTATTTTTCTTTTCTGTTTTTTGCAGATGATCGTGATATGAAGACTAAAAATCTAAAAGAAACATGAGTGAAGAATGGTTCGTATTAATTTAAATTTATTACTGAAGAATATTTGTAAATTATACTTACCTGTTAATCGTCTGAGAAAAAGCCGTGGGGAAAGATGTCGTGTATTATGTCTGAATTTGTTAGTAATTTTGCTAGTATGCGAATGATGTTTTTAGTTTGGAGCAGTGGCCAAAGCAATTGAAGTGCTTTAATAGTTTTTAGTTCTTCGGTGCCTACTGCAAACTCATAAGGTGTGTTTTGAATGAGATTATATATTTTGTGATTGTATTTAGTATTGTGAATAAATTCTAATATAGGGATTTCTATAGGTTGAATAAATTCATGTGGGATAAGGAAGGATCTGGATTCTTCGGCATTAAAGGTCTTCGTGATGGGACAAAATATATACATTTGTGTTATTGGGTCATAATTGCTGAGGATGCCGTGGAGGTTAGTATCTTTGATGCAATAGGTGAAATTTAGAAAAAATGGTGAAGTGTACTTCGAGTTAAGAAACTGAAAACGATGGTGTGGTTGTCTTGATTGAGTATGTAGATCAAAATGATTTTGTATGAAGCGATAGTATGTATATGTGTGAGTTTGTTTAGTGCGTAACATAATGTCGTGTGAACAGTGCAAATCGCGTTCATGTGGTGCAAGGAAGTGAAAGGTTAGTGAAATTAATTTAAATTTTTCTTTAAAACTTTCGTAAGCTTGCAGATCAGTTAGTGCTTCAGAAATGATGTGATCATTTTTTCTATCAAAAATATTGAGTGTGAATATATCTGATGTTTTGATGAAGAATTTTTCTGTTAGTTGTGGGTTAGCGAAGCGGTCGTCATTTAAAAATTGGCCTTGATTAGTTCGGATGATATTATGGTCGTAATATTCTATTGTAAATTCGTTAGCTCGGGGTGCAGTGAATGTTTTTAGTGATTTTTTTAATCCTATATAAGTAAATTGTCTATGTGTTAGTGGTGTGGTGAGTCGATACAGCATATCTTTATTCTTTTCTATATCGTTATGAGTATTAGATAATGGCAGGCAAAAATGGTTTAGTAAAATGGTAATATGTTGTCCAATGAAGTGTAGGCATTAAAACATGTTCATCTACAAAACTACGTGTGTCGTTAGTGTCGTTAGGTGTGTTTAAAGTATATTGTGGGAATGAAGGTAAGGTGATTGCTAGAAAATCTTTCGTGTTGGTGTGGTGTGGATGATTAATATACTCGCAGGCTGTTCCTGGTTTCGTCGGGAATGGATGGTTTGGGAATTTTCTTTTGAAAGTGCGATAAGCTCGGTGATTGCTATTTGATGATTTGGTGGATGTGGATGATTGTGCTAACGATGCAGTATAGGCTGAGGAGGGTGTAGGATTAGGTGGGTTTGAGGATTCTATTGTGGATGAAATTTGATTTATAGTGAGGGTGTTAGGGTGTATTAGCTGTTGTTGTAGGGTGATAAAATTATCGAGTTCTTGGGAGATTTGGGGAGTATCGGGAGAATTAGATGATCGGTCGGAATGAAATGGAGAATAGGTTGGGGTTACTTGTGAAGCATAAGAGGGAGTAGAAACGGACGGGAGTGGATTATTTAGTGGGATCGGTTGAAAAGGAGGCTTTGAAAAAACTGAGGAGTTGGTTTGAAAATTATTGGATGGAGATGGTTCGGAGTCTGCAAATTTGTCAGGGGTTTCTATATTAGGGTTATTAAGTTGTGAAAGGGAGTATAAAACTGAAATATCTGAATTAGTATCCGAATTCATGCTTGATGTTATATTAATAATTGGAAAATCGGGTGGCGGGAAAGCAAAAAGTGGGATTATTGTGATTGGAGTGTTGAGGTTGGTTGGATGGGAATTTGAGCGGTGTAGGGATCCAAGTTGTCGGCTCATCGTGGGCTAAAAAAATTATTATTTTGAGACTGAAAAGCGGTGGTATGGGGTTGTTCTATATATTGTTCATATGTATTATCATCTTGTGAATGATGTGTCATTATATGTTGTATGGGACTTTGCGATATGTTTGGTCTAAAATTTGGGTTATGTGTTATTGCTAGGTTTCGGAAATTACGTGGGACTAAGGATAATGGATGGTTATGTGGTAGGGGTGGCAACTGTGGTGCTGTAGGTGTTACTTCTATGTTATTATGTTCTTCGTTGTATGTGTTCTGTGTTGTCGCTATTTTTGTGTTATATTCTTTGATTTGTGCGTCTAGAAGAATTTTGTTAATTGATGATGAAAAAATTCATAAAAAATCCTGCAAATAGTATGTGTGCTACACTTGCTTGTCTATTTACTTGTGTGTGTATAGCGCATGTGTTATAGATTCCTTTTAAAAGTGAAAAAAGAAATCCTATAAAGTTAAACATTGCGTATAGGATAGTTAATTTTTCTAAGATGTAATAGGGCCATCCTAGAAAATCGAGAATTTCATTTTTTAGTGTAACAAAGCTAAAAATATTTATAGGTGAAATATCTTGTGGTCTGTATTTTTCACCGTTTAGATATATATAGTCTTTAATGTCTTTAAAATATCCGCTATAATCTTGTGTATAGATATCTGCAAATCCTGCGGTTTCGGCAAGTTTGCGTAAGTTTTGGTCAATTGATTGTCTTTGTATAGTGTCCATTTGTGTTAATAATTCCTGGAATTGTTGTGTTCTAATGTGGTGTTGGATATCGGATTTTGAATATATTCCAATTGATTGTAAATCAATATTTGGGTTACGAGCAATAGCTCTGATGCTTTCGGGTGAAAATTTTTTGAGTGATTGGATTAACGTGGGGTATGGGGTAAGAAGATAACATTTATCTCCGTCAGGGTTCAATTGTACTACATTGTGGCTATTTTATGAGCCACATGGGACTGCGGTATCCCAAAAATATGTTCGTCTTGAAAGTGTGTCAACAAAATGTACTTTATTTTTCTAAAAGATAGGGATTCTTTCATAGCATCTTTTATCTTCAAAAACATATAGTGGTGACACTTTTTTGGTACAAGTATAAAACTATAAAATGTTTCCTTCGTAGTCTAGAAAATTTGATCTATTTCCTGATAGTAAATATCCTGCGTAGGGTATTTTTAACACTGCTAGTGCAAGTGATTGTAGGATTTGTGTCCTTTCTAATTCGCATAGTTGGTGAAGTGTTTCTAATTCGGAGAGTGACATTTCTTGAAAAATTCGACTAATCGTGTAGTCTAACTTCATATCTAAAAGGATATCATAGTGGATATTACCAAAATAAGAATTATTCGTTAGTGATAGTTCTTCTAAACGTGTGCTTCTAGTGTCATGTGGCAATAAATGTCCACCAGGTTGACCATTACTTTTTTGAAAGTTAACTGGTATATATGATGTTCCTTCGTGTAGAGGATGACCTGTGGCATAAGGGTCAATTTTTATTTTTCCAGTGGTCATGTCGAAACCTTTTTCGTATTCAACTAATATTTCAGAATATTGTGTTTTGTGAAGTGGGTTTTTGTATTTGCATGCGATTTCTGTTTCTTGATATATTTGAAAACAAGTTAATTTATTTTCTATATTATGGATATTTCGAAAATCGGTACTTTGTTTTCGTAATGGATGGACTTGTTCGTATGGAATTGATTGTATAAAATATTTTTCGTGAAATTTTATCATTCGAGCGTGTATTTTTGCTACTTAAAATGTTGTACATGTATCTTCGGGAAACCAAACAATTGTTGGTTGTGTCCGTGTTGTAGGATCACAATAGCCTTGATCGTTTTTACAAGGTAGTCTAATTCCTTGATAGATCATTGTGTTGTCAGATAAATCTCGTGTGAGCTGTATTTTTTCGAGTTGTATTTTCCAATCGAAAAACATTATTTCTTGATATCCTTCATTTTTTGTGTCTGCTTTGCAGTTTGATGGATTATTTATACCAATGTGTGGTATCCAGTCTTATCGTGTATGTCATAAGTTAATCTTCCGTGTGCGCCGTTGTATGGGTATTTTCCATCTAGTTTTATATGTCCTTGATATCTTTCAAGTTCTGCTTGATGAACAGAATCGGCAAAGACTTCAAAATATACTATTTTTCTGTCGGTGTTTTTATTTTTTGTGATGTTTAATCTGCGTAGCTCGTTTTTACAATCATCGGGATTTAAATGTAGAAGTCGTTCTATATTACTTTGGTAGAATGATTCGTGGTCAAGTCGGTTTTTTATTTCCGTTTGAAACTTGTGAACAATGTACTTTCTTTTCGGAAATGTTGCTGTAAGTTTATATCCTATGACTGTTGTTGCTCGGGCTTTTGAATATAGTGTCGCTATTACATTTGTAGTTTCTATAGCTTGTGGTTCCGTTTCGCATTGTGATACTTGATTTATTGCATATTTGTGTAATGTTTTTTGTTCATTTTCTTCACAATCGTAATGTGTTACTAATAAGTCTTGGGGTCCTGTGCGGGGAGAAGGATTTAAGTTCTGATCGGAGATTATGAGAAAAAGGAGTTGGAGGAATATCAATATTTTTAGAATATACATGTGTATGATAATCCTGAGTACGGATTATAAAATGTGATGTAACCAATTGTCTTTTTGGTATATCTGTCGTATTTATATAATACTTCAGTTGTTATAAATGGTGGTGGTAGCGATTGAGCTGTTATACTTGGTGGGTTTAATGGGTAAGGATGTTGAGCAATGTTGTTTAGTTTAACCGTGATTTCAAATTTTAATTGTAGACTATTTTGTTGGAGTATTTGGATGTTATGGTCACGAATGTCTTCGTGGATATCTTGTCTATACTGTAGTCTATGGAGTGCCCAGTTGTGGAGTCGGTTACTTTCCGGGTGTTGTCCAAATAATGGTGGGGGTGCTGTGAACGTGATCCAACCTAATCTTAAAGGGATATTTGTTGATGATTGTTCTCGATATCTAGCGTCGAGGTTATTTGGAAAATTTAGGGGGAAAGGCGTCGGTAAAATCTGGCTTATTGATGGTGTTGACGGTAGTGATAATGTTTCTGGTAGTGATGATGATGTTGTTGTATCCGTAGAAATATCTATTGGGTCATTTATTAAATTTGGTTCACCTTGTGTGAATGATTGTGTTGTCCAATATGGTAGTCGTGATGTTTGGTTTGGGGGGTTAAAGGGATTTTCACGTATTTGTTCAGATGTTGGTGTTGAACCTAAGTTATCTGAGGGTATACTTGAGGTGCTACGTTGTGAAAGAAGTGGGGGAGCTTCTGGTAATGTACTATTTGAGTTTTCTGAAGTAGTTGGTGTTGGTGAATGGGGTATATCAAAATGAACTCTGGGGGTTTGAAAATTTCTATTTCGTCGTGGATGTATAATTTGTCTATTTATTTCAACTGTATTCTGGTTTTGACTAATATTTCTTATTCTACTTAATTCTTGTGGTAGTGTTGGGTACAAGTTATATGTTGGTTCACTTAGAGGTGCCTGTCGCTGAACTGGTTCTAATGGTTCAGATAAGCGAGCGTGTCGTTCTTCAAAAGTATATGGGTTATCTTGGAAAGAAATTCGTGTAGATGTTTGGGGGTTTTGGGTAGTTGTAGGTATTGTCGGGTTTTCTAGGGATGTTGTCGGTGAAGACTGACTGTGTGATTGTTGGTTAGCAATTTTTGAGGGTTTTTTGATTGATTTCTTTTAGTGAAAAAATTTATGTTTATTGTAGTATTCTTCAAGAAAAAGAATTAAAAGGATTGTTGCTAAGGCGAATGTTAAGGTTGCCTTCTTTATACATTTGCATATTGTCAATATTAGGGATGATAAAAATGTTACAAAATTTACAAATAGTAAAAAAATATCTGTTCTACTAAAAATGGTTCGTATTTTCTTGGGTTCTCAAATAAATTTTGGGTTTTCGTACCTGTGAATATGGTCAATGACTTGGGAAAGTTGGAGATATATTTCAAATAGGGAGTAGAAAATTTAAAAAATATTGCAAAAAATGATTAAAATTATTATAAAAGCTTAAAAAGTATCAAAAAGAAATATGAATAAAAGTTTAAGTATTGTTAAAAAGTTTATGAAAATGTTGAAAATTGTGTTGACTGATCGAGAGAAGAGCATTTAAGAAATGGCTTCTTGGT
Organism: Symsagittifera roscoffensis; assembly: GCF_963678635.1. Taxonomy (NCBI): domain Eukaryota; kingdom Metazoa; phylum Xenacoelomorpha; order Acoela; family Convolutidae; genus Symsagittifera; species Symsagittifera roscoffensis. Next base: position 12,150,451 of record NC_087067.1, read on the forward strand.
CGAATATTTTTTGTTGTTTGGGGCAATTTTCAAGTGTGGTCGAATTATTTATTGATTTTTTGACAAGTGGGTTGAGTTTTGTGAAAAGTTGTGTGGGGCGACTTTTATGGTGTTCGGGAGGTCTTCTTTTACTTTATTTTTATTTGTCAGGTTATATGGGGTATTTTTGCGATTTTTGTACTTTAGGCTAAATTTATATGGTCGTATTTTTTTAGGCTAATTTATCATTTTTGTTTGGGGGGTTTTTGAGGTCTGAGTTGGGAAAATATTGTTGATCTTTGCGTTATTAGATAAGGGAGGGTTATGATATTATGATGGTATTTATTTTAGTTGACAAGTTTGAGTGGTTTGCTTATTTTAGACCTGGAGGTTGTAAAGTTATAGTTATAGATATGCTTGGAGTTTAATATTTGTCGTCTAATTGGTTTGTGCTAGAGTTATAGAAGGTGACGGATTGAATGAATCCTATTGGCTAATTTTGAACTAGAATCGCTGCGTGTTTGTCAGCATGTTATTTTGAAAAATGAAAGTTCAAAATGTTTCAGAGGTGCAAAGATTATTAATTTTAAAATTAAAGCTGTTTTTGAAATTCAACTTTCTTTAATATTTTAGATTGTGGGATGAATGTTTTGTAGTTTTTACGTGGTTGATTTCTAAGTCGTGATGACTCTCTATGTTCTGATTTCTCGACTTGTTCTTGGGGTATAATTTTTTCTATCATTTTTCTGTTTTTCCTTTCTTTTTGAGGTATTTTTTGATCTAGCTTTTTTGTATTGTTTTGGTTTGTAGTTGGTTTTTTTTGTTTTTCAAGGTGAATGTCATTTTGTTCATTTATTTCATTTTCCGTATGTGGGTGATTTTGAATAAATTTTAAACCAGTGAAAGAATAAAATTGAGTTAGTTCGCTTAGTGCATATTCTTTTGGGTAGTAAGGCAATAGATTTTTTCTATGTTGAACATTTTCTTTTTGGTCTGAATCGGTGATTTTATATGTTACGTCAGTGGGTTTGGCGATTATTTGGTATGGTCCTTTACGAAGGGGTTGTAATTTTTTAGAAATTCCTTTTTGTGTATAAAAATTGGGTATTAAGACAAATGTTCCAATTTTTAAATCTGAGGCTGGTGTAAAGCGTGAATTTATTTGTTCGTTAATGTTTTGCCTTTGTAACAATTTTTTTGTTACTCTTTGGTAAATTTCATTGTGTTTTTTATCTCTATTTAAAATCCATTCGGTGTGTGTACCGGAGGCTAATTTAAGGATTTGTGGGTGATGAAAATGATCTTCATCATGAGTGTGTAAAGGTAGGTTATAACAAATTGAGTCTTTATTTGGTTGGCAATGACCTTGTGTATTTTTATGAGAGTTTGCGGTAAACATAATTGGTTTACGTGGCTTTTGATTAAAAACCATTTCGTATGGTGACATTCCTAGAGTTGTCGTAATTTGTGAATTATATGCCAAGGGAAATAATTTTACATCTGCTGACCATTCTGTGTATCTTGTATCATTTCCATTGATGATACATCTAAGATATTCTTGTAGTGAACGGTTCATACCTTCGACTAAACCGTTTGTCCAAGGTGCGTAACAATGTGGTACTGGGTTGAGTGCTACATAATGTGTAAATGCGTCAACAATTACCATAATGTAGGAGTTTCCTTCAGAGGATGGTGAAATTGGTCCTTTTGTATCGAATGAAATACGGTGGTTAAAATATAAACTTTGTCCTTTAAAATCTTGTTTTTGTGCTATTTGTTTTTGATTTGGATAAGGTTTATTTAGCTGACATACTATACAATCATTGCATAGTACTTTTATCCAAATTGGTGCATTTGGAAAATAAAAATTTTGTGTAAAATTTGAATATGTTTTCTCTGATCCGGAGTGTCCTTTAATGTTTTGTGTATGTGAAATGTTAAAAGCTGTAAGAATCATACCTAAAGGTAGACAGGGAACTGTAGAATCATTTAAGTGATATTCTAGAAGGTCTGTGTTTTCATTAATTGTTGTATTATTAATTTTTCGAAAATATCGGAGGAGTGTTTTATTTCCTAAAATTGTGGTATTTGCCTTTACGGGCTTAGTTTTGTATTTGTGCCATGATTTTAGTTGTCTAATTACTGGGTCAAGATTTTGATAATTTTTCAAGATATTAATTGTAATTTTATCTGTTGGAGGGAGAAAAATGTTTTCAATTTCTAATTTAGATAAAGGAATTGTGTCAAGTGGGTCATGGAGGTCAAAAACCTGATTTATTGTGTATTTTGAATCATTTGTTTGTGGTCCTGATAAATTTAATTTATCAGTTAAATTTTCTTTTTCAATTAACGGAAAAAGGTTTTTTTTATGCGAGTGGTGTTTTATTCGTTTTTGTTGGGTGTTATTTTTTATCCATTGTGAGTATGGAATTGGTTTGAAAGTTGATGTTCCAAGTAGATCAACTTCGTAGTGCTTATTTTGGCAATCTAAGTAAGGTGGGAAGTGTTGTAGATTATTTATTTGTGATTGTTCAATGTCAGTTTTTACTGCATATTTGCATTCTAGTCGGGGTGATGTTTCGTCTTTTGCAAGGTAAAATTTTATATTTTTAGGTATTTCAACTGTAGTTTTTCGTGTAAGTAATTCAGGTGGTGTATTTCGACTTAATGTATCTGGTAATGCAAGATTCTTTCCTGCTGTCCAAACTATATGTAAGTTTGGAAATTTCATTAGAATTAGTTGAAATCTATAAACTCGGTGATTTGGATTTGATTTTTGTGTAAAGAGAAAAATGATTGGTTTATGATCTGTGAATAGAACTGTTGGATGTTTTGATCCAAGTATCAGAAATTCATATTCTGTAAGTATATAAATTATAGCTGTACATTCTCTCATTAGAGCTGAGAGTCGTAGCTCTGCTTGAGTGAATAATCGGGATATAAGGTTCATTTTATTTGTACCACTGTGTGATTGTAGTAATGCTGCGCCGATGTCAAAATTTGAAGCATCGCACATTGCATAGAATGGTTGATTTGGATCTGGGATTGTGTTTGAAATTTGTTCAGTTAAAAGTTTTTTAATTTCTTCAGATCGTGTTTGATGTTCAGTGGTCCATTCAAAATTATTTTGTTGTCTGAGGATATTATAGAATGGTCTTAAATATAATTGCATTTTGTAAACGTACTTGCTTAAGAAATTTAACATTCCAAGGAATTCTTGGATTTTCTTTTTGTTTGTTGGTGGTTGAAGTTTTTGAATAGCATCAATGCGTGATTTTAATGGAGTGATTGTGTTTCTTTCTATATTATGTCCTAAAAATTTAACTCGTGTTAAAAAGAAGTGTGATTTATCGGGGGCGGCCTTCAGATTTTCGTTCTGAAGTATTTTATGATAGTGTTTTAAAACTGTAAACATTTCTTCTTTTGTCTGTGATTGCATAAAAACATCGTCTAAATAGGTGATTGCGTTTTTCTTAAGTATTAGTGGTCTAAAAATTTTGCTCATAAAAGCTGAAAATGCTGCTGGTCCTATGGATATTCCATAGAATAGGCGGTTGAATTCATATTGCTGATTTCCAATAACAAATTGTGTTAAACGTCGTGATTGTTAATCTAGTGGCATTTGATTGTATGCACTATTCATATCTGCGGTTGTAAAGTATTTTCCGTTTATTTTTGTTAAAATAACTTGTATTGGTTCAATAGGCCAATTGCATTTTGATTCGTCTATTAGTGAATTGAGATATCTAGCGTCTAAAACTATTTTTAATGATTCTCCTTTTGCTAGGATTATAACAGGGTTAATAAATGTGTTACCTTTTGGTTGTTCTTCTTTGTTTACTGGTGAGATAATTTTGTATTGTTCTAAAACTTCCAGTAATCTATTTACCTTATCGTGTAAATGAATTGGTACTTTACTTGCTCTTTGTTTTTTGAAAACTGCGTCAGGTTTTAACAGGAGATGTAGTGATGAACTGATTTTCCCAACATCAAATTTTGATGTTGCCTAGACTGTTGAATATTTTAACAGTTGTTTTGCTAGTTTGTCAAATTCGATTTGTGTAACTTGCGAGTGTTCAAAGTTAAACATCGTTAAAAAATGTTGTTGTTCTTTTGTGTAATTTGTTATATTGAATGTTGGTTTAAAATATGGTGTTTTTGTGAAATAATCTGTGTTCCTCTTTTCATTGCTTATTATGTTATATATGGATAGTTCCTCGTTAAGAATTGTGGATTGACAAATATCTAATAATTGGAGTATATTATTCAAGGGGTATGCTTTTTCATGTACGGGTGATATTGTAGCGTTTGTTTCGCAATATCCTAAAAGTCCTAAGGGTAATGTTACTTGATACGGTGTATTGTTATACACATGTAAGGGAATGATGTCTGAATTCGTATTTTTTAAATATTTTTTAGATGAAATCGTGATTTTGAAAAACTTTTGAATAGGTTTAAACTCAAAGTCTGACATAAAGAGTTGTTGTTTATTTTGACTTTTATTATATTGGTGAACTTGTTTTATTGAAAAGTTATATATATTTCCTGATAGTGGTTTCAGGTGTTTCCGTTGTTGGTTATAAATTGGATAAAATTTTGAAAAAAATGGTGGTTGTTTATTTACTCTTTGAAAAAATGTTTTCAATTTCTAATTTAGATAAAGGAATTGTGTCAAGTGGGTCATGGAGGTCAAAAACTTGATTTATTGTGTATTTTGAATCATTTGTTTGTGGTCCTGATAAATTTATTTTATCAGTTAAATTTTTTTTTTCAATTAACGGAAAAAGGTCTTTTTTATGCGAGTGGTGTTTTATTCGTTTTTGTTGGGTGTTATTTTTTATCCATTGTGAGTATGGAATTGGTTTGAAAGTTGATGTTCCAAGTAGATCAACTTCGTAGTGATTATTTTGGCAATCTAAGTAAGGTGGGAAGTGTTGTAGATTATTTATTTGTGATTGTTCATCAATGTCAGTTTTTACTGCTTATTTGCATTCTAGTCGGGGTGATGTTTCGTCTTTTGCAAGGTAAAATTTTATATTTTTAGGTATTTCAACTGTAGTTTTTCGTGTAAGTAATTCAGGTGGTGTATTTCGACTGAATGTATCTGGTAATGCAAGATTCTTTCCTGCTGTCCAAACTATATGTAAGTTTGGAAATTTCATTAGAATTAATTGAAATCTATAAACTCGGTGATTTGGATTTGACTTTTGTGTAAAGAGAAAAGTGATTGGTTTATGATCTGTGAATAGAACTGTTGGATGTTTTGATCCAAGTATCAGAAATTCATATTCTGTAAGTGTATAAATTATAGCTGTACATTCTCTCATTAGAGTTGAGAGTCGTAGCTCTGCTTGAGTGAATAATCGGGAATTTGCTGATATAAGGTTCATTTTTTTTGTACCACTGTGTGATTGTAGTAATGCTGCGCCGATGTCAAAATTTGAAGCATCGCACATTGCATAGAATGGTTGATTTGGATCTGGGATTGTGTTTGAAATTTGTTCAGTTAAAAGTTTTTTAATTTCTTCAAATCGTGTTTGATGTTCAGTGATCCATTCAAAATTATTTTGTTGTCTGAGGATATTATAGAATGGTCTTAAATATAATTGCATTTTGTAAACGTACTTGCTTAAGAAATTTAACATTCCAAGGAATTCTTGGATTTTCTTTTTGTTTGTTGGTGGTTGAAGTTTTTGAATAGCATCAATGCGTGATTTTAATGGAGTGATTGTGTTTCTTTCTATATTATGTCCTAAAAATTTAACTCGTGTTAAAAAGAAGTGTGATTTATCGGGGGCGGCCTTCAGATTTTCGTTCTGAAGTATTTTATGATAGTGTTCTAAAACTGTAAACATTTCTTCTTTTGTCTGTGATTGCATAAAAACATCGTCTAAATAGGTGATTGCGTTTTTCCTAAGTATTAGTGGTCTAAAAATTTTGCTCATAAAAGCTGAAAATGCTGCTGGTCCTATGGATATTTCATAGAATAGGCGGTTGAATTCATATTGTTGATTTCCAATAACAAATTGTGTTAAACGTCGTGATTGTTCATCTAGTGGCATTTGATTGTATGCACTATTCATATCTGCGGTTGTAAAGTATTTTCCGTTTATTTTTGTTAAAATAACTTGTATTGGTTCAATAGGCCAATTGCATTTTGATTCGTCTATTAGTGAATTGAGATATCTAGCGTCTAAAACTATTTTTAATGATTCTCCTTTTGCTAGGATTATAACAGGGTTAATAAATGTGTTACCTTTTGGTTGTTCTTCTTTATTTACTGGTGAGATAATTTTGTATTGTTCTAAAATATCCAGTAATCTATTTACCTTATCGTGTAAATGAATTGGTACTTTACTTGCTCTTTGTTTTTTGAAAACTGCGTCAGGTTTTAACAGGAGATGTAGTGATGAACTGATTTTCCCAACATCAAATTTTGATGTTGCCTAGACTGTTGAATATTTTAACAGTTGTTTTGCTAGTTTGTCAAATTCGATTTGTGTAACTTGCGAGTGTTCAAAGTTAAACATCGTTAAAAAATGTTGTTGTTCTTTTGTGTAATTTGTTATATTGAATGTTGGTTTAAAATATGGTTTTTTTGTGAAATAATCTGTGTTCCTCTTTTCATTGCTTATTATGTTATATATGGATAGTTCCTCGTTAAGAATTGTGGATTGACAAATATCTAATAATTGGAGTATATTATTCAAGGGGTATATTGGAGTATATGCTTTTTCATGTACGGGTGATATTGTAGCGTTTGTTTCGCAATATCCTAAAAGTCCTAAGGGTAATGTTACTTGATACGGTGTATTGTTATACACATGTAAGGGAATGATGTCTGAATTCGTATTTTTTAAATATTTTTTAGATGAAATCGTGATTTTGAAAAACTTTTGAATAGGTTTAAACTCAAAGTCTGACATAAAGAGTTGTTGTTTATTTTGACTTTTATTATATTGGTGAACTTGTTTTATTGAAAAGTTATATATTTTTCCTGATAGTGGTTTCAGGTGTTTCCGTTGTTGGTTATAAATTGGATAAAATTTTGAAAAGTATGGTGGTTGTTTTTTTAATCTTTGACAAAATGTTAGAGCTGTATTTTTTGTTATTGTGTACTTATCTTTGATTAGTATTTTACTATTCAAGATGTTGATTGTTGGTATATATTTAGATATAAATGGTATACCAAGGATATTGTGTTTAATATCAGTGATATGAAATATTTGTTTAAATGGTTTGTTTAGAATTTTATTTTGCTCCATTGTTCTTGTGGGGAGGAGGAATAATTGGACTTTTCCATAATTTACTAATGTTGATCCTTGTGCTGTTGCTAGTTTACTAGAGGTTGCAAGAGGCGTTAATTTTGGATGTAATGATTTGATTTCATTCACTGTGGGAATGTTAATTATGTTTGATTCTGCTCCTGAATCAATTAAAAAATCAATTTCAAGATCTGGTGGTTGAAATTCTTTGTTTCTTGGACTTTCTAAGAAAAATGGTATTGTCCAAATTTTTTCTCTGGGTTGTTCTTTTTGTATATTTTGATAAATATGATTTGTGTTTAAACATTTTGTTTTGTCATTTTCAATGGGTTTATTTACCGTGTTAATTTTGTTTATTTCTTGTGCAGTTTGTGTAGTATTGATGGGTTCAATATAATAATTGTGAAGGAGTTCCAATTGATTTTCATATATATGTGATGTAAAAGGTTGTTCATATATAATAGGTTCGTAGTCGTTTTCGACTGTTATCATATTTACGGAGATGGTATTTTCTGTATCACTTTCTGTGTCTGATGATCCACAGTTTATTTGATTTAGTTGTAGTTCGTTATTTCCTGTGTCATCAATACCTGGGGGGTCTGATGTTGTTTCTTCATTTGACTGTACTTGATTAATAATTCTTTGATGTTTTGGTGTACTACTTTTGTATCGATGTTTAGAATTATTATAATGGTTATTATTCCTATGTGGTGATTGGGAATAATTTCTATATTGATTATTATAACTTGAATTTCGATTTTGTGAATTATTCCGTGATCTGTTTTGATAATTGTCATTTAGTCTGTGATAGTTTGATCTGTTATATGAGTTATTTCTTGATCGATTGTTCGGGTAATTCTGATTTCGATTGTTCGAATAACTTCTATTTCGATTATGTGAATAGTTTCTATTTCTGTTATATGATGAGTGTCGTGATTGATTATTGGAATAGTGTTTATTTCTTGGGTTTGATTGGGAATTGGATCTAGAAACAAATTGTGTTGCATTTGAATTTGATCTCGTATAGTTATTTCGACTATTTGATCGATTATAATGATTTTGTGGAGAATTCTGTGTATTTCTTCGTTCTGGTGATCTTCCTCTATAACTTGAGTTCAATGGTGATTGATTCCTTGTGTAATTGGTATTGTTCGGAAGTGGTTTTCCTGAACTGTTGTTACTGTATACATTTTTGTTTGGTAAATTTTGATCTTTCTTCATATATTGATAGAATGATTTATTTGGTTCTTTATACTTTTGAGGTTTGTTTTGGTTATCTTGTTGTTTTTGTCTACATTCGGAAATACTATGTCCGTATCGTCGGCAATAATTACACCATTTTTTGAAAGATTGTTTGCCTTTAAAATTTGGGTGTTTTTCATAAATATTTAGTATTTCAGTGATTTTTTCAACTAGGTCTGTATCTGATTCCTGTATGTTATTGATATGTGTAGTGTTTGTTTCAATTCGATTAACATATTGTAGTTTTAGATTTTCTGTTTCTTCAAGTTTTATTATGATTTCCGCTTGCTCTAGTTTGTCTACTAGTTTTCGAAAATCTAAATCTGGCTCTCGAATTGAAGAAGGATGAGATGCTCTCTTTTTTATTGCTATTTTCCTTAATTGAGGTGTTAAGGTCATCTTTAAAATTTCTGTCATTTTTGTGTTTTTATAGTCATGTGTATTTAATGAATATGCTTTTTGAACTAGTGTTTCGATACGTACTGCTAATTGTTTGATGGTTTCATTTGGTAATCTGCGAATTTCATTACATAAAACTCTTTGGTGTTGTTTATTTTTTTCGGAGTCAAACATTTTTGAAAATTCTTGTGTAAATCTTTTCCAGTCTGATTTTATTTCTATAGGTAATGCTGAAAACCATTTTTGAGCTGCGCCATCTATGGTTGTTTGTATCAACGCTGTGCGTCGATGTATCCAATTTTGATGTAGTGGTGTATTAATTGGTTCAGGTCTTATATTTAAAATTAAATTTGCCGTTACTGCAATTAAATAATCTTCTACAGAATATTCAGGGTCTGTTCCTGTGAATACCATTAGTGGTTTATTTGATGTTATTGATGATCATATTGATTATTGATTCATAAGGTATGGATTCATTGTCATCTGTAGTGATTCTGCGGCATTTGGCATTTCCGAAAAATTTGAAAGTTGATTTTTTTTGTTATTTCGTGTTGTTGAAGGTAATATGGGAGTGGTATTTCATTTTGCATTTGAGTTGGTTGATATGAGTGCATAGTCATTGGGTTTTGTGGTTGAATTGGTTGAAAAGATTGTGTATTAGTTGGATTTGGCATATGTATTGGTTGTTGATTTCGTGTATCTGTTGGGTTTGGAGAAAAAATTCTATTATATTTATGAGGTCGTCGCGATCCTTTTTTGCGATATTCTTGGGTATATGGTGAAAAAATGTCTGGTTGTAAATAATCATCATCAGATGATAAGTATTCCGTATAATGAGGTGCTTGCTTTTTATTTTTATTTTGTTGAATTTTCACTATGATCCTGTGGAGGATGTGAATTAGTCCGAAAATTTACTGATTTGGTTGTTGTCATTGGGTTATCCCAATAGTGAGAACATGCATGATTATTATTAGTTTTTCGTGGGGGATAGTTTGTTTTTGACGAATGTGCATAATTATAATTGTGCTCTGCAAGGTAAAAATTTTATATTTTTAGGTATTTCAACTGTAGTTTTTCGTGTAAGTAATTCAGGTGGTGTATTTCGACTTAATGTATCTGGTAATGCAAGATTCTTTCCTGCTGTCCAAACTATATGTAAGTTTGGAAATTTCATTAGAATTAATTGAAATCTATAAACTCGGTGATTTGGATTTGACTTTTGTGTAAAGAGAAAAATGATTGGTTTATGATCTGTGAATAGAACTGTTGGATGTTTTGATCCAAGTATCAGAAATTCATATTCTGTAAGTGTATAAATTATAGCTGTACATTCTCTCATTAGAGTTGAGAGTCGTAGCTCTGCTTGAGTGAATAATCGGGAATTTGCCGATATAAGGTTCATTTTATTTGTACCACTGTGTGATTGTAGTAATGCTGCGCCGATGTCAAAATTTGAAGCATCGCACATTGCATAGAATGGTTGATTTGGATCTGGGATTGTGTTTGAAATTTGTTCAGTTAAAAGTTTTTTAATTTCTTCAAATCGTGTTTGATGTTCAGTGGTCCATTCAAAATTATTTTGTTGTCTGAGGATATTATAGAATGGTCTTAAATATAATTGCATTTTGTAAACGTACTTGCTTAAGAAATTTAACATTCCAAGGAACTCTTGGATTTTCTTTTTGTTTGTTGGTGGTTGAAGTTTTTGAATAGCATCAATGCGTGATTTTAATGGAGTGATTGTGTTTCTTTCTATATTATGTCCTAAAAATTTAACTCGTGTTAAAAAGAAGTGTGATTTATCGGGGGCGGCCTTCAGATTTTCGTTCTGAAGTATTTTATGATAGTGTTTTAAAACTGTAAACATTTCTTCTTTTGTCTGTGATTGCATAAAAACATCGTCTAAATAGGTGATTGCGTTTTTCTTAAGTATTAGTGGTCTAAAAATTTTGCTCATAAAAGCTGAAAATGCTGCTGGTCCTATGGATATTCCATAAAATAGGCAGTTGAATTCATATTGCTGATTTCCAATAACAAATTGTGTTAAACGTCGTGATTGTTAATCTAGTGGCATTTGATTGTATGCACTATTCATATCTGCGGTTGTAAAGTATTTTCCGTTTATTTTTGTTAAAATAACTTGTATTGGTTCAATAGGCCAATTGCATTTTGATTCGTCTATTAGTGAATTGAGATATCTAGCGTCTAAAACTATTTTTAATGATTCTCCTTTTGCTAGGATTATAACAGGGTTAATAAATGTGTTACCTTTTGGTTGTTCTTCTTTATTTACTGGTGAGATAATTTTGTATTGTTCTAAAATATCCAGTAATCTATTTACCTTATCGTGTAAATGAATTGGTACTTTACTTGCTCTTTGTTTTTTGAAAACTGCGTCAGGTTTTAACAGGAGATGTAGTGATGAACTGATTTTCCCAACATCAAATTTTGATGTTGCCTAGACTGTTGAATATTTTAACAGTTGTTTTGCTAGTTTGTCAAATTCGATTTGTGTAACTTGCGAGTGTTCAAAGTTAAACATCGTTAAAAAATGTTGTTGTTCTTTTGTGTAATTTTTTATATTGAATGTTGGTTTAAAATATGGTGTTTTTGTGAAATAATCTGTGTTCCTCTTTTCATTGCTTATTATGTTATATATGGATAGTTCCTCGTTAAGAATTGTGGATTGACAAATATCTAATAATTGGAGTATATTATTCACGCGGTATGCTTTTTCATGTACGGGTGATATTGTAGCGTTTGTTTCGCAATATCCTAAAAGTCCAAAGAGTAATGTTACTTGATACGGTGTATTGTTATACACATGTAGCAAAATGATGTCTGAATTCGTATTTTTTAAATATTTTATAGATGAAATCGTGATTTTGAAAAACTTATGAATAGGTTTAAACTCAAAGTCTGACATAAAGAGTTGTTGTTTATTTTGACTTTTATCATATTGGTGAACTTGTTTTATTGAAAAGTTATATAGATTTCCTGATAGTGGTTTCAGGTGTTTCCGTTGTTGGTTATAAATTGGATAAAATTTTGAAAAGAATGGTGGTTGTTTATTTAATCTTTGAAAAAATGTTAGAGCTGTATTTTTTGTTTTTGTGTACTTATCTTTGATTAATATTTTACTATTCAAGATGTTGATTGTTGGTGTATATTTAGATATAAATGGTATACCAATGATATTGTGTTTAATATCAGTGATATGAAATATTTGTTTAAATGGTTTGTTTAGAATTTTATTTTGCTCCATTGTTCTTGTGGGGAAGAGGAATAATTGGACTTTTCCATAATTTACTAATGTTGATCCTTGTGCTGTTGCTAGTTTACTAGAGGTTGCAAGAGACGTTAATTTTGGATGTAAGGATTTGATTTCATTCCATGTGGGAATGTTAATTATGTTTGATTCTGCTCCTGAATCAATTAAAAAATCAATTTCAAGATCTGGTGGTTGAAATTCTTTGTTTCTTGGACTTTCTAAGAGAAATGGTATTGTCCAAATTTTTTCTCTGGGTTTTTTTTTTTTGTATATTTTGATAAATATGATTTGTGTTTAAACATTTTGTTTTGTCATTTTCAATGGGTTTATTTACTGTGTTAATTTCGTTTATTTCTTGTGCAGTTTGTGTAGTATTGATGGGTTCAATATAATAATTGTGAAGGAGTTTCAATTGATTTTCATATAAATGTGATGTAAAAGGTTGTTCATATATAATAGGTTCGTAGTCGTTTTTGACTGTTATCATATTTACGGAGATAGTATTTTCTGTATCACTTTCTGTGTCTGATGATCCACAGTTTATTTGATTTAGTTGTAGTTCGTTATTTCCTGTGTCATCAATACCTGGGGGGTCTGATGTTGTTTCTTCATTTGACTGTACTTGATTAGTATGTCTTTGATGTTTTGGTGTACTACTTTTGTATCGATGTTTAGAATTATTATAATGGTTATTATTCCTATGTGGTGATTGGGAATAATTTCTATATTGATTATTATAACTTGAATTTCGATTTTGTGAATTATTCCGTGATCTTTTTTGATAATTGTCATTTGGTCTGTGATAGTTTGATCTGTTATATGAGTTATTTCTTGATCGATTGTTCGGGTAATTCTGATTTCGATTGTTCGAATAACTTCTATTTCGATTATGTGAATAGTTTCTATTTCTGTTATATGATGAGTTTCGTGATTGATTATTGGAATAGTGTTTACTTCTTGGGTTTGATTGGGAATTGGATCTAGAAACAAATTGTGTTGCATTTGAATTTGATCTCGTATAGTTATTTTGACTATTTGATCGATTATAATGATTTTGTGGAGAATTCTGTGTATTTCTTCGTTCTGGTGATCTTCCTCTATAACTTGAGTTATATGGTGATTGATTCCTTGTGTAATTGGTGTTGTTCGGAAGTGGTTTTCCTGAACTGTTGTTACTGTATACATTTTTGTTTGGTAAATTTTGATCTTTCTTCATATATTGATAGAATGATTTATTTGGTTCTTTATACTTTTGAGGTTTGTTTTGGTTATCTTGTTGTTTTTGTCTACATTCGGAAATACTATGTCCGTATTGTCGGCAATAATTACACCATTTTTTGAAAGATGGTTTGCCTTTAAAATTTGGGTGTTTTTCATAAATATTTAGTATTTCAGTGATTTTTTCAACTAGGTCTGTATCTGATTCCTGTATGTTATTGATATGTGTAGTGTTTGTTTCAATTCGATTAACATATTGTAGTTTTAGATTTTCTGTTTCTTCAAGTTTCATTGTGATTTCCGCTTGCTCTAGTTTGTCTGCTAGTTTTCGAAAATCTAAATCTGGCTCTCGAATTGAAGAAGGATGAGATGCTCTCTTTTTTATTGCTATTTTCCTTAATTGAGGTGTTAAGGTCATCATTAAAATTTCTGTCATTTTTGTGTTTTTATAGTCATGTGTATTTAATGAATATGCTTTTCGAACTAGTGTTTCGATACGTACTGCTAATTGTTTGATGATTTCATTTGGTAATCTGCGAATTTCATTACATAAAACTCTTTGGTGTTGTTTATTTCTTTCGGAGTCAAACATTTTTGAAAATTCTTGTGTAAATCTTTTCCAGTCTGATTTTATTTCTATAGGTAATACTGAAAACCATTTTTGAGCTGCGCCATCTAAGGTTGTTTGTATCAACGCTGTGCGTCGATGTATCCACTTTTGATGTAGTGGTGTATTAATTGGTTCAGGTCCTATATTTAAAATTAAATTTGCCGTTACTGCATTTAAATAATCTTCTACAGAATATTCAGGGTCTGTTCCTGTGAATACCATTAGTAGTTTATTTGATGTTATTGATGATCATATTGATTATTGATTCATAAGGTATGGATTCATTGTCATCTGTAGTGATTCTGCGGCATTTGGCATTTCCGAAAAATTTGAAAGTTGATTTTTTTTGTTATTTCGTGTTGTTGAAGGTAATATGGGAGTGGTATTTCATTTTGCATTTGAGTTGGTTGATATGAGTGCATAGTCATTGGGTTTTGTGGTTGAATTGGTTGAAAAGATTGTGTATTAGTTGGATTTGGCATATGTATTGGTTGTTAATTTCGTGTATCTGTTGGGTTTGTAGAAAAAATTCTATTATATGTATGAGGTCGTCGCGATCCTTGTTTGCGATATTCTTGGGTATATGGTGCAAAAATTTCTGGTTGAAAATAATCATCATCAGATGATAAGTATTCCGTATGATGAGGTGCTTGCTTTTTATTTTGTTGAAAAAATGGATAGTTTTCACTACGATCCTGTGAAGGATGTAAATTTGTTTGAAAATTTACTGAATTAGTTTGTGCCATTGGGTTATCCCAGTTTCGAGATCTTGTATAGTTATTAAAATTTTTTCGTGGGGGATAATTTGTTTTTGATGGATGTGTGTAATTATAATTATGTTCTGCAAAATTGTTTCTAGTGAACCTTTTACGTGTTTTTGACGGTATTGTCATGGGTCTGTATGTTTGATAATCCATGTGTGAATATTTTGGAGCAACCGAAGGTTTAACGGTTGATTGTAAGGTTACTTCTGCCAGTGAAGTGTTTGTATTTTTTGGTGTTGTTAAATTTGGATCTATTGGTGAAATACTTTGTTGTGTAGTTGTTGTTGTTTGGACAAATTCTTCATTTATGAAGTGTGATGGTGTTTGGATATCTTGTTGTGTAAGATTCCTAGTTCCATTAAGGTTTTCATTGTGTATGACGGTCGAATTTAAACTGTTATTTCGCGTATCAGGTAAAAATGTATTATAGTTTAATGGTGTTGCATCAATGGTTAGTGGTACTACTTTTACATAATCTCTTTGGTAAGATATTGTACTTATTGCTTGACTTGAGATTGATTGTGGGATATTTATAAATGCAGGATGAGACCATTCAGGGTCCCAAACGTAGTCTGACTGTTCTGTAATGGCATTATGGTCATTTGGATTTTGAGGTCTGAAATTTTTTCTTGCTTGTGAAATTAAGTCTATATTGTGTGTGAAATAATCTATTATAAACCATGCCAAAACGTTTTGTAAGTCATGTTTTGTGTGTTGTGAAACATCGTCTTTAGTGAAATTTTCTTTGGTTATATGTAGAAAAGTTGAAAATAATGTGCTTTCCTGTCGTACTTTTGTATGTTTGGATGTTTCAGTTGGTGAGATACTTTGAAATTCTGTTTTTTCTAATATAGAAATATAGGTATATATTATTGCAAAAACTTCGTTAGTGAATATGGAGTTTGCTCTTTGTGAATTATGATATTGTATGCTTTTAATATATTCTAAGAATACTTTTGAAAATTCTAATTCAAGATCGTCTGTTTGTTTTACATATTTACGATGATTCGTATTTGGTGTGCTGAATTCTATGGTGTAGATTCCATATTGTTGTGTTAAATTACATATATCTTTCAGATAATGTTCAATAATTTGTCTTTTGATTTTTTTATCTGGGAATTCTGCTTTGCATGGGCTGATTCCGGGTTCAAACAAATTTACGAGTAAATTCTTGCAAAAATCATGTTGCCCTCTATTATCGGGTGCATCTATGAGGAAGGGGTAAACATCTTCGCCATCTGGACTATCGTCACTTTGAGTGTGGCTCATTTTTTTGTTTAATGACTGTTAATATATAATTATCGATGTGTCTAATTGGTTGATTCCAATTATACAAGTGTACTGGTTTGTGTTTATATTGCTTTTTTATTCTTCTTTTTCCTCTTTTTGATGAATTTGAAGTTGTTTCTGAATCGGAAAAATATATTTGATCGTGAATGGGACAATTTTTATCAATCGATTCTTTTAATTTGTAGAGTTCATCTAAATTGCTGGCTTCTGATTCTGAAAATGCGTTTCTATTTTTTGAAAATCTTTTTCGTGTGATTTGTCTTTGTTTATTTATTATTTTTCTTTTTATTGATAGTCGTTTTGTTCTAATGTATCCAACTGTTTGTGTATGAGGTGTGATTACAAGATCGTATTTTTGGTTATCTATCTCACAGTTGTGTAAAACGATTATTTGTTTATTTCCTATATTTTTGAATGACATAAGGTTTCGGATGAGGGATGCAAAAAGTTGTTAGGTGATTTCTATTTTCTTAGACTGTTAGTCCTTACGATTTTTTGGTTAGCTTAACCTGGGTCTTCTTGTTCAGGGTTGGAGAGAAAAGTATATCGATTCCGAAGAATGACTTTTTACTTTCTCGTGGCTAGTCTAAGCTAAGGTGTTAACTTACTTAATCTTACTTAGGGGTAGTGATTGTGTTCAAGGGTTGGAGAATAGTAAATCGATCCACAAGGTTCAGGTATAATTAGAACGCAAGTAGTTCGTTAGATACTGTTTTAAACTTACTAAGTCTAAGATTTATCCTGGGTCTGGTAAGAGGAGGGTTCAAGTGAAGGATGAATAACCGAAGTTCTTCACTGTTTATCTTAATTTGAAT
Organism: Symsagittifera roscoffensis; assembly: GCF_963678635.1. Lineage (NCBI taxonomy): Eukaryota > Metazoa > Xenacoelomorpha > Acoela > Convolutidae > Symsagittifera > Symsagittifera roscoffensis. Next base: position 12,167,304 of record NC_087067.1, read on the forward strand.
GGTTAGTTTTATTTAAAAATTTCTATTAATCTTGGGTCTTTTGGAAGGGTTGGATAGTGAATCGACGTTTGAGGTCGTTAGACACTTGCTAAGTGGGTGGGGGAGAACAAAATTGTTCTTTTTGATCCAAGGATAGGCCTTGATGATCAAGTTTTAAATTTAGTGAAATAGAAAATTAATTAAGATCCTAGGATAAGCCTTGATGATCTGATTTTAAAATTATGTGAATTTAAATTCAAAATGGTTTAAAATTATTTAAGAAAAAGATTTAGTATTTTAATAATATTAGTGAGCTTATGATTGCTGTTATGTTTAGGTGATGAAGCTGGGACAACAGATGATTTATGATTACTAACAATTTATTGTCATGCTACTAATTTTTCTTTTCATTTTCAATAAATATTTTTCAAACATGTTTTATATAAGACTGCAGAAATTAAGAAAACGATCTGAGATCTTTTTATCAATCGTTATTGTATATTAATAATTTTGTTTAGCGCCTGAAATGATCATGAAGATTGACTTCAAAATTTTAAGTTTGCAAATGAAAATCTAAATTCATTGCTAATAAGATTCTAAATATAAAAGTTTGTGTTGGCTTTTGCCGTACAATCATAAAACTATATGGTAAGTTTCTACTTTGTCGTATGTCGTCTCTTATTCGAGGTCTTCTTACAATTCCGGGTAGTTCTGTTATCGTTCGGAATATTGGCTCTGATCTATTGAGTCGTAGAGACATTTCGATTAAATTAATATCGTATAACATTTTAAAAATGTTTTGTCTAAATTCTAATCTATTTTTGGTTAAATCTAAGCTATTAAGGTCTTATTCGAGACTTATGGTCGCACCAGATGAGTTATGCCCGATGAGGTTAACTCATAGAGTAATTTCGGATAGGGCACACCGTCTGCTCGTCACGCCATCTTATTTTCGGCCGGATAGATTCGTGCAACTTCTTAGTCTAATACCGATCCTAATCTTACTCTTATACTTTCTAGTCTCAGGGTGTTTAACTAGTCTCTGCTAGGCTCAATAGATCTAGGGTATACTGGTTTGATGCGGCTGCTGAAGTTCTCTTGGAGAGACAACTAATTTCTAAGTTAAATTCAAATCTCTCTGGTGCTGAAATTACAAGTAATTTCAGCACTTACAAATAAGTGGGTTGTTAGTTAGATGGATCATGATTGGTTAATATTAAATACTTTACAGTGGTAAAATATCTAATTTATCCAATCATAAAATATAGTTTAGATCAGGTTCCACTAAACTCTTCAAGACTGTTGAATGTCTGGCTGATGATTGACGGAGCAGAGGTGATTTTTAATCTGTTTTTTTTTCGATCCCCAGTTTTTATAGGTTATCTTCCCCTTGTGTCCACCCGTGACATAATGGAAAAAAATTTCCACTCTCTGCATTTCCACTCATTAGTCTGGCTCTTTTGACGATTTTCTCGGATCGTTTTGCCGATAAATCCTCAATAAAAATCTTTGAAACCGGAGTCGAACCTGAATCGATCGAAAAGCTTGAAGCTGAGTCGATTGGGATGCTTTTATTCATAACTTCCTCCCACCTCAAACAGGTTTTCAGCAACTTTTCTCAGTTGTAACATAGTCTGTTTGTATATCGTTCTAACGCTGAGAACCTAGTAGTTTCTCTCCTTTCCGCTTTTTGCTTTTATGATTCCGCGAAAAAATCCAACCCTCGTTGCATGGTGTTTCCGGTGTGACGTATGTTAAAATCTCCGTTTGTTTAGGGTAATCTACAGTTTTTACAGCAGTGTGTATTCTTCTCGATAATCAAAGTCGACGAAGTGTCCTGAATAGTTACAATGTTTACATGGTTTTTATTTTGCAGAAAATACATTCAAATGGCCCTGGGTGAAACCCTTTCCAAAAATTTTAAAGAAGTTGCTTCTTCAAAATGGAGGCTGAATTTTCCTTACGATGTTTATTTTTCTTCAAAATCTTAATATGAGGTACAGAGTTTGTCAATTCGGACAAATCTGTCAGTTTTTGTTGGTAAAAGAACATATTTCTTGTCAAGACAGGCTTGATTTAAGGCTTCTGTTGGGCTGACTTTAGACGCTTAGAGTTGGTTTTAGATATTTTTAGGCCAATTCTAGCAGATAAAAAACTTTTTGGGTCTGAAAAGGCCAATTTTTGCTATCTGCTATAGGTTTACGTTAAACGCTACAGCAGAGCTTGGGAAAAATTTCACAGTAAGCAATTCATTTTCCGCATTGAAAATATTTCCCATGGCATGATCATTTTTGCCTCGCTTAATCGAGAAAGTTTCAAAGAAATCCTACTGCATATGGTAAAAACTGGCCTTTTAAGAGCCGAGCATGAGGGTGACTGCTCACAATTAACATTGATGTTTTGACAGAGAGTAATTAGGATCATTTGCTGGTCGTTGATGCAAAAACTTTGTTACAATTCTAAGTGATTGTCGTTCACAATGTCCAATGAAATCAGGCTTTTAAGAGACTAAAAACATCAATTTTCGTTTAGATTGTTCACTGTGTTTTGACTGTCTGCATGAAAGGCAAATAACTCTTAACAAAAGCGAAAATTAAAATATTAAGGTACTCTAACTTTTCTTTTTTGTCATCGACTTTAGCTTCCTCTCGCCTGTCGGTTCCTTCGTTGGTATGAATCCAACTGGTTCTTGTTTGATCCTGACATTTCCGGACGAACTGGCGTGTCCTTGATTATGATTTTTTTGCCCTTTTGTGTTCTATTTCGTTTTATTTTCTAATTGCCATGTCGTATGCTCCATGTGTGTCTCGGAGATTTTCTCGTTTAGCATATGTGCTGTAAACGTACCCCGTACCCACTCATCTTCTCGGTCCCCGCAATCGGTTTCAGATGCCAACTCCACCAAAACTGCTCGGAATTGATCGAGCGACTCACTTTTCTTTTAGACACGGCATATAAAGTTGTACCTCTGAAAAGCGATTATCTCCTTAGTTACGAATGCATCCTCCAGTTTTAACCATGGGTCTCTTGTGGACATTGTTTGAATATCTATTTTTGGTTTTCTGTGTCTTTGATCTTCTTCCTCTAGACACAAATATGTGTAAATTTCTGCTTTGGTATTCGCTTTTCCCATGGGACTGATCCGCATAATACTCCTCCAGTGTCTATCTTTTGTCTTTTGTTCTCCTATCTGAATTGTTTTTCTTGATTACGATACTCTCGGTCTCTCTTTTGCGTTTTTGTGTCGTCGTCGATTGCCTCTTTGAGTCTCGGTGACGGTTGTTCAATTGGAGTCGCGGGTCGATTCCTCAGTAATTGTTGAACATCGATACTATTATCTTCATTAAATATTGCCATTTTTAAGGCCAAAATCAGTTTCGACCATCCACTGGCGGTTGTGTGACGGTTTTAAAAAGTGGTAAAAGAGTTGATTCTTTGATCCGAACCTGCTAGCTGCGCCATGTTATACTTTTTTCTGGAGGTACACGCCCTAATACTAAGTGTTCCGTTGGATGACGTCCTACCGGTTGGTAAACCGAACACTAAAGACTTAACGTAATACGAGATGACAAAAAAGGTCTACTGAAACTGAATTATGGACACAAATCAGCACTAATTATTGACATTGAACGCGTTGTTATGCAGATGAGTCTGCGTCATTTTGGTACAAAGAAAGTCACATTTCCAGTGCTAAAAGTTTCAGTCCCTTTTTAAAAATTTTTTGTCATTCTTAAGGAAAAAACAGCTCTCGCGAAAATTATGCTGCTATACCATTTATACCATTCTATAACAAAAATTTTTAAAAGTTAAGAATTATTTAAACGTTTTTTTTGTAGTTTTTGTGAGCTTTTGCGCCCATTTTATTTGTTGGCGATATTAAGTGATTTGTAAGAAGTGATCAAAAAAATATCGGAACCTTTATTTTAAAAGTTAATTGAACGTGACTGTTGCTTACAATTTTAACTAGATTGTCACATGTTTATCATATATCATCTTAAATTTCCCGATTACCCTGATACTACTCTACTGTCAAAATTTGCTCTCAAAAGATATTTTCAAAGAATCGTTTATCGGGCAATTGGTGAAGCATAGTAGGAACACAATAAAAGGCAGAGGAGTGCTTCTCTGACAAAATTCGGTTTATTTCCATGATGAATTGGATAATCAAGTGTACCTAACTTGACCAAACATTTGGCAACCGTTACAGGGATTCAAAAACATCAAGATAAAAAATTGGAAAATCTTCAACCACATTGATAAAACTATATCTGATTTGTAGCTTTTTATAGTTGGATGTACGGACTTTGTATTTTTGCACGATTTCTTGGAGTTTTTAGCTTTGGTTCGGCCAAATGTTTACAAGACGGTTAATAAGCAAAGACCGTATTTTGATTCTTTAAAAGGCAAGTGAAAGCAGTGGCAGTGAAAATAGTTGGAATTTACCTCGAGAAAACAAACGAATACAGTTTATCTGTGCAACATAAGCTTTTAAAATCTATAAAACCGAGAAGAACTTGAAATCAGGGAATTTCTATTTTTGCAGAATATCTTGGAGATTTCAGCTTTGGTTCGGCTAAATGTATAAAGGACGGGTAGTTCGCGAATACTGTATTTTGTTTCTTTAAAATGCTAGTGAAAGCAATGGTAGTGAAAACAGTTGGAATTTAGTTTGAAAAAACGAATGAACTCAGTTTATCTGTGGAACATAAGCTATTACAATCTATGAAATCGACAGAAACTTGAAACCAGGGACTTTGTATTTTTGGAGGATATTTAGGAGATTTCAGCTTTGGTTCGGCTAAATGTATAAGGGACGGGTAAAAAGGAAGGACCGGATTTTGTTTCTTTATGTTGCAAGTGAAAGCAATGGTAGTGAAAACAGTTGGAATTTAGTTTGAAAAAACGAATGAACTCAGTTTATCTGTGGAACATAAGCTATTACAATCATTGAAATCGACAAAAACTTGAAACCAGGGACTTTGCAATTTGCACGATTTCTTGGAGTTTTCAGCATTGGTTCGGCCAAATGTTTACAGGACGGTTAAATAGCAAAGACCGTATTTTGATTCTTTAAAATGCAAGTGAAAGCAGTGGCAGTGAAAATAGTTGGAATTTACCTTGAGAAAACAAACGAACATAGTTTATCTGTGCAACATAAGCTTTTAAAATCTATGAAATCGAGAAAAACTTGAAATCAGGGAATTTGTATTTTTGCAGGTTTTCTTGGAGATTTCAGCTTGGGTTCGACCAAATGTATACAGGGCGGGTAATTAGCAAAGACTGTATTTTTCTTCTTCAAATTGCAAGTGAAAGCAATGACAGTGAAAACACTTGGAATTTAATTTGAGAGAACAAACAAACACAGTTTATCTGTGCAACATAAGCTTTTAAAATCTATGAAACCGAGAAGAACTTGAAATCAGGGAATTTCTATTTTTGCAGAATATCTTGGAGATTTCAGCTTTGGTTCGGCTAAATGTATAAAGGACGGGTAGTTCGCGAATACTGTATTTTGTTTCTTTAAAATGCAAGTGAAAGCAATGGTAGTGAAAACAGTTGGAATTTAGTTTGAAAAAACGGACGAACTCAGTTAATCTGTAGAACATAAGCTTTTACAATCTATGAAATCGACAAAAACTTGAAACCAGGGACTTTGTATTTTTGCACGATTTCTGGAGTTTTCAGCTTTGGTTCGGACAAATGTATACAGCACGGGTAATTAGGAAAGACCGTATTTTGTTTCTTTATGTTGCAAGTGAAAGCAATGGTAGTGAAAACAGTTGGAATTTAGTTTGAAAAAACGAATGAACTCAGTTTTTTATGTGGAACATAAGCTTTTGAAATCTATGAAATCGAGAGAAACTTGATATCAGGGACTTTGTAATTTGCAGGATATCTAGGAGATTTCAGCTTTGGTTCGGCTAAATGTATAAGGGACGGGTAAAAAGGAAAGACCGGATTTTGTTTCTTTATGTTGCAAGTGAAAGCAATGGTAGTGAAAACAGCTGGAATTTAGTTTGAAAAAACGAATGAACTCAGTTTAAATGTGGAACATCAGCTTTTAAAATCTATGAAATCGAGAGAAACTTGATATCAAGGAATTTGTTTTTTTTTTGCAGGATATCTTGGAGATTTCGGCTTCGGTTCGGCTAGATGTATAAAGGACGGGTAATAAGGAAAGAGCGGATTTCGTTTCTTCATGTTGCAAGTGAAAGCAATGGTAGTGAAAACAGTTGGAATTTAGTTTGAGAAAACAAAAGAACACGGTTTATCTGTGCAAGATAAGCTTTTGAAAGTTAATAATTCGAGAAAAACTTGATATCAGGGAATTTATATTTTTTCACGATTGCTTGGAGTTTTCAGCAACATCAGACAAGCGCGTATCTTCTAAAAGAAACTGTCAACTGGGAAGTTACGCAGGAGTCAGTTTTGCGACCATTGCTTTCCTTGATCAATTGCTTACTGATCAATTGACTCAATCGCAAAAAAAAAGAAAAAAGTTAAACGGTGTCTTCTATCGAGCGATCATGTTTGCAAAAAAGGCAAAATTCAACAGTTTCCTTTATGGACCCTCTATCTTCAATTTTTTTTTCTATAATGCTTACAATATATCAGTTGAAAGCTATGGATCTTTATCTAAAACGTCACGTAGCAGTATTGAATTAATGGAAAACTGAATTAAAGAACATTTTTTTTTCAGTTGAAAGTTTGATGAAACAATATGGTATTTTCAAGAATTCAAAATTGACACTGTTTTCGAAATTTTCTTGAACAATTTTTCACAGAAGTGTTTTTTGCAGAATCTTGGAATATCTGTTTGTAAATTATTTGATTTTAAATCTAACGAAAAGAGGGGGAAACTCGGTCAAAAAGTAAGAGACTTCTGATTTTGCTATTAATATGAAAAGAAACTGAATTAAAATCTTTACGCTTTTTTTTATTTAGGTATACAGTTTTCTGGCAATGAATGAGCTACTGCCTGATAAATGTTTGAAAATGCAAGTTGCTCAACGCGATCTATACTTTCTCTATGCAATCTAGTCTTCTAAAACTTGCGCGTACTGTTTGTAGTTTTTCTCCTTCTGTTTTACTAGGGCATTATCTAGAGCACTACAATAAAATGTGAAAATTTTAATAACGGTTGTTTAACATGATGTATATTAAATGTTCTATACTCTGATAAAACTATATTATTCTGCCTGCGCCGACTTGTAATGGCTTGAACTCAACACTGCTGCCAAATTTGAAAAGCTTTAAAATAACTATGTTTTTGTTTTTGGGATCTTCTTAACAATTCCCCCTTGCTAAAATAGTGAAATTTGTTACCAGGTACGAGATCAATGAGAGGCGGAAGCAGAGGCCGAGCTATATCCTGCGAGGGAACCAGTTATCTTAAAGTGTCCTAAATGTCCAAGAAAGTAAAAGGTGCTGAATAACTTGAAGAATCACTGCTTAGCTTAGTTAAGCATGCCTGATCGTACATCCACCAGGAAGCTGTATGTGGAAGAAAGACTTGATGCTCGTATGCTCAAAATTCTTCGACGCGAGATCGCCCTAATCGGGGGGTCTAGCTTTCCTAATACCAACTCCTGAAATGTCTGTAGGCCAAATACCTAAGGTTGGAGTGGCTTAGTACTCTATCAAAGGGAGGGGCACTAGGTACAAAATTTGCATATGCTTCAACCAGTAAATTATTTTATTATAATGGGGGAAATTTGTTTCTACCATAGGGTGGGGTAATACTTGAAGAGATCCGTTTTTTTTGTCTATAATGATCTGGATCTTGTTAACTACCCCATATTTTAATAGGCGGAGGGGCAATTCTTTACAAGGTTAATTAAAATCTTTTGGTTTGACAATATCTGAATTCAACTTTTATGCTAGTCGAGGCATTTTTCATTTTAAAAATTTTTTATGCTAGCCGAATTTTATGCTAGCGATACACCTTCCACACCAGTTCTAAGCACAAGTAGCAATTTCATAAATCAATAGATTCCTTTCGGTGGGTTTGAAGACTTTTTCTGAAACCTAATTAACGATCCTAGTTGCGCTAAATTATTTGATGCTTTATTGCCGAAGCACCAAACTAAACAAAGACTGAAACATCGTATTTATTTAGCTTAGGGAACCTGTTAATTCCTTGAGATCCATTTGTCACCATTAAAGCAGATTTATTGGGCGCTTAATCCTTTGGGGTCTTGTCAACAATTTCCCCCCGCATCTCGTAGTACCTTATTATAACAACCCCCACTCCCCCCCCCCCCCCCCCCCCGCCCCGTCTTAAAAAAGGTTAGGACAGATTCAGTTTGATCGACCTGACTTTTTATCTGTACCATATTCCGACAAGGTTTTATTGCTCAATCCGCAATAAGGCTACTTGTCTTTATCATTATTTTGATAGTCTAATCACCTTTCGGAAAACAGGAACTATATTTTACGGAAAACTGAGACTGTGGCTCAAAGAATACCACCCTTCGAATCACCTACTGCTCAGCTTTACTTCTTCGGTGTGTCTAACTGTAATCTTTCAATTTTAAAAATCAGATTTTAAAGACTATCTATTTTGAATTTTCAATTCACAAAGATGTGTATTTACGAACATGAAGAATATTAGGCTGAATCATATCGATCGAAACACAATTTCAATTTTTAAAAACATCTATTTTAAGTTCTGCTGATTGTTTTGATCGTTTTTTATCGAAAATTCAGATCGTTTTTATTCGGAAAGCGGAAATTGATTCAATGTACTTTCGATTGCCAAATTTAAAGCCAAAAAGGCGATAAACCGATCATTGCTTCAAAAAAATGGGTGGTAAATTTTGAAAAAGTAACACATAACTAGACGTGGAAAAATTTGGAAAATTCTTTGCTAATATTGGTAAAATTTTGATTTCCTCAAATCATGAAAATTCTGATACAATGAAGCATATTCCTCGCTTTTAAAGTTGTTTGTTTTTGCAGCAATTGACGAACAGGAAATAATTAGTGCAATAGATAAGTTGAAGGGCAAAATATCTCTTGGTTACGATGGATTAAATAGTAAAATGATATAAGTTGCTGCGCTGATCATCCGACAAACCCAATCGGACATTTTTAAGAATAGTTCATTTTAATGTTAGATTTGCAATCAGTTAAAATTGTGATTGCGTTTTGGAAATAACTATAGGTCGATCAGTGTTTTGTCTATATTCTGCAAAATTGTTGAAAAATCATTTTTTTTTCAACATTAATTGGATCATTGAAAAAACATTCGTGTCAACCCATTTTTGTAGTTTCAGAAAAACAATTTTTGTAGTAATAAAGTTTCGATAACATTTTCGATAATATTTTGTAGTGATAAAGTTTCGATGAAGTTATCGACCAAATAAAATTTGCTTTAGCCTTTATTTTGGATTTCAGAAAAAACTTTCGGCACAGTTTGTCACAAAGTATCTTTAAATAGAACTGGAACAATATGCTTTTCGTAGTTTTTTTGAAGTTATTAAAGTCCTGCTTAGAAGACCGGGCGTTTATTGTAACATCAGACAAGCGCGTATCTTGTAAAAGAAACTGTCAACTGGGGAATTACGCAGGAGTCAGTTTTGCGACCATTGCTTTCCTTGATCAATTGCTTACTGATCAATTGACTTAATTGCAAAAAAAAGAAAAAAAAATTAAACGGTGTCTTCTATCGAGCGATCATGTTCGCAAAAAAAGGCAAAATTCAACAGTGTCCTTTATGGACCCTCTATCTTCCATTTTTTTTTCTATAATGCTTACGAAATATCAGTAATAAGCTATGGATCTTTATCTAAAACGTCACGTAGCAGTATTCACTTAATAGAAAACTGAATTAAAGAAAATTTTTTCTTTCAATTGAAAGTTTGATGAAACAATATGGTATTTTCAAGAATACAGCATTGATACTGTTTTCGAAATTTTCTTGAACATGTTTTCACAGAAGTGTTTTTTGCAGAATCTTGGAATATCTGTTTGTAAATTACTTGATTTTAAATCTAAAGAAAAGAGGGGGAAACTCGATCAAAATGTAAAAGACTTCTGAATTTGCTATTAAAATGAAAAAAAACTAAATTGAAATTTTTACGCTTTTTATTTATTTAGGTATACAGTTTTCTGGCAATGAATGAGCTACTGCCTGATAAATTTTTGAAAATGCATGTTGCTCAACGCGATCTATGCTTTCCCTACGCAATCAATTCTTCTGAAACTTGCGCGTACTGTTTGTAGTTTTTGTCCTTCTGTTTTACTAGGGCATTATCTAGAGCATTACAACAAGATCAAATATTCTCGTCGTAATGTCCTTGTGTGGCATTCTTTGTGAAAATCTAAATTAAGGTTTTTTAACATGATCTATATTAAATTTTCTATAACCTGATAAAACTATACTATACTGCCTGCTCCGACTTGTAATGGCCTGAACTCAACACTGCTGCCAAATGTAAAAAACGTTTAAAAAAACTTTATATTTGTTTTTGGGATCTTCTTAACAATTCCCTCCTTGCTGAAAGTGTGAGATTTTTTACCAGGTACGAGATTAATGATAGGCGGAAGCAGAGGCCGAGCTATACCTTGCGAAGGAACCAGTTATCTTAAAGTGTCCTAAATGTCCAAGAAAGTACAAGGTGCTTTATAACTTGAAGATTCGCTGCTTAGTTAAGCATGCCTGATCATAAATCCTCCAGCAAGCTGTATGTGGAAGAAAGACTTGATGCTCTTATGCTCAAAATGCTTTCACGCGAGATCGCCCTAATCGGGGGTCTAGCTTTCCTAATACCAACTCCTGAAAGGTCTGTAGGCCAAATACCTAAGGTTGGAGTGGCGTAGTACTCTATCAAAGGGAGGGGCACTAGGTACAAAATTTGCGTATGCTTCAATCAGTAAATTATTTTACTATAATGGGGGAAAAATATTTCTAGGTACCAAAGAGTGGGGTAGTCCTTGAAGAGATTTTTTTTTGTGTATAATGATCTGGATCTTGTTAACTACCCCATATTGTAATAGAGGGAGAGGTCAATTCTTTACAAGGTTGATTAAAATCTTTTGGGTTGACAATATTTGAATTCGATTTTTATGCTAGTCGATGCAATTTTCATTTTAAAAACTTTTATGCTAGCCGAGCTTTATACTAGCGATACACCTCTCACACCATTTCTAAGCACAAGTAGCAATTTCATAAATCAATAGATTCCTTTCGGTGGGTTTGAAGATTTTTTTCTGAAACCTAAATAACGATCCTAGTTGCGCTAAATTATTTGCCGCAACTTTATCGCCGAAGCACTAAACTGAAAAGAGACTGAGGCATCGTATTTGGCTTAGGGAACCTGTTAATTTCTAGAGATCCCTTTGTCACCGTTAAAGCAGATTTTTTGGGCGCTTAATCCTCTGGGGTCTTGTTAACTATCCCCCCTCATCCCCCCTCACAAATCCCGCCTCCCCCCCGCCCCTTCTTAAAAAACGGTAAGGGCAGATTCAGGAGTTCAAGTTGCTTGACCTGAATTTTTATCTGTACCATATTCCGACAAGGTTTTCAGGGGACAGAAGGACTATGCAACACTGGAGAAGTTGAAGTCGTTCCAATGTGTGTATGGCATACCAGGGATGGCATATAATCCCTTCGTGAATGAGGAAGCCAGGGAAGCGTTCTTCGACTACGAGCAAGTTGTAGTACTCGATTTCTGGGTTGAGCGAGTCAAGGAAACTGGCATGTTGATGATGGAACAACCCAGGCTGGGAATTGTTTCGGAAGAACGAGTGGTTGAACCCTCAGTTCCCGAGAAAAGGGGTAAGTGAATTTTGATTGTGGTTCTTGGGACGGTCCCTTGAGAACCAGCTTAGTAACCATGTGGGAGCTCATGAAGCCTTCTTGGTGTCCACATCCAAACACCGTTTTAATCTGGGATATGACGGCAGATGTCACGTTGGACTTGGATGACGATGCAAGTCTACACGATCTGGCCATGATACACCATCTGCTGGGCCTGAAGATAACGAAGCAGAAGAGCAACCCATCCAGGGAACCATCTGAGGGAAATCCCTCCGGTGATTGGTTGATACAGGGCACCTGTCTAGCTCACAGTAGTGGAATGGACGGACACGTGTGCGATTCAGGTCATTGCCTGATTACGCTGAGTGAGCAGCATTGCCAACTGGCGCAACTGTTTGGGAGGTTGAGCATGTCGGTCAAGAGTGGAATGGAGTTGATCGCGGACTGTCATGGAGTAACGGAGGTGAACTTGATCACTGCCTTGGGATTTTACAGCATGACAAGCTCTATAGAATCACTGGAACGCCTCGAGCGTGCCCATGGGCTAGTGACGTCCCTTAGTGTGGAAGTATTCCCTGGAGCGCTGCAGACAGAGCAAAAGATTGGAGGCTGGCGAGAGGCTCTAGAAAACGAAATGAATTTGAAGGACAGTGAGGCCTTTCATAGACCTACTGGTTCGAAATATCTGGTGGGTTCGAGCTCCGCGACATTTTGCAATAGTAGGTACCCTACGCACATGGTGGTGACGGACGCGAGGACACAGCAGGTCTTGGTCGACCAACTTTTCTCTGTGCCAAAGTGCGTGAGGTTGGCCAGGATGTGAGAAAGGTTATACGATTTACTGATGAAGATCATTCGGGCCGTCTCGAAGAGATCTGAAGGCGAGTTGCAGGACGTAGTGGGCGAAGAGTTCATGAGATTGAACGAGGGTAATGTGAGCGAATTCCAGAGATAGAAAGCGGGTGGAGCGTTACCCACTGAATTCCCCACCATAGACGGAAAGGACGATTTACACAGGATCATGATGGAAGTGGAACCGTTGCTGGGAGCCTCAGGGTATCGGACCCGAAGGAACATACTGATGACCCATGGGGAGTTTCCTTGCCACTGCCTGGCGCAGACGTTGTGGTACCCCAAACGCGGGAATCTAGTGTCAGTGTGGGATGTGGAGGAGTTGTATTCCACGGGGTTGCCCGATCAAATCAGCAAGTGTCAATCGTGGTGGTTAGTGCCACGCTGGCGGTGAGATGGTTAGAAGCTAACGCGGGCACAAGTGAGCAGGAGACGGCCGTGCCGACATCTGAGCAACTAAGCAACGTGAAAATGAACCACGACTTTGATCTTTTCAGAACTAACTGCAGGGTTCTGAGAATACCCAAAGCCATTGAGAGGATATGGTCAAGGCAAAAGTTGATGCCTTGGTTCCGTGCAGTGATGACGTCATGGATGTATGAACGCGCGAAGCGTCATATGTCTAGGAACACGGAAGCCTATCAATCCTTCCAGCTAGAGAGCCTATAGGAGAGCATTCCTGACGCACAGAAACGCTGTTACCACGGCGGTGAAGCGAGTAGCTGGAGCGCCTTGTGTAACTGAAACTGAAAAGAGAGAGGTCTTACGAGCTGACCTAGAGCGGAATGTGAGCCTGTGTCTTCACAACAGTTTTTGCAGGAACCGGGAGCAAAAGGTGAATGTGGACTTGCTACCTTGTTGCACACCGAGGCTGTTAGAGCAGGAGAGTTGGGGGACGGCCCGCAACTCCGTGGACGTGCTGGAGAAGGTTCTAGAAGACAGTGAAACTTAAAAGCAAGAACCAGAAGCAATGGAGTGACGAAAACGTGACAAGGAAGAAAAGTGAAATGTGAAGAGAGAAGGAGAAAAACTTGATTGTCTTTGTGTGCTAAAACTTATACTAATCAACCAAGTTTGATGATTGAGACTGTTAAACTTTTTGTTTTGAATTAGTTTGGTCAGACCAAGCCTTAAAAATTGTTGAAATTGTTGCAATTGTTGAATGGCAATGAAAATTTTAGTTGTGCAATTTAGATAGGTAAACATACTCACCTATGCTCTCCATATATGTGTATATTTAAACACGACTGATGTTTTTAACCTGTGTAGGACACGTGTTCACTGTTTGGCGACCTGGTAGGTTTGGGTCTCAGTTTTAATATTAAGGACGAGAGCATAAATAACTGATTATACTTGGCGAGTGACGTTAAGTTAATTTTAACGGATGCGTGGCCGTGCCACGTCCCAACTTTTTAATCAGCAAGAGCGAGATAAAATTTTATGGCAAGATGACGTGAGTAGTCAGAAAAGAAATTTTATCTAGGACACTCCTCATGGTGCAAACTTTTTCTGAAAATGTTGAAAGGCAGTGGGATGTAGTATGATGCCATTTGTGACACGTAGTGAGTTGAGTTGCAGTAGATAAATTTCATTTTCTAATGCGATTTTTAAGGTTGATTATAGAGAACTGGAACGCTACGTGACGATAACCCGGTGTTATGCGATCAATAGGGACATTGATGGGAACTGTCCGGGTAGTATGTGCCTTTCTGCCAGACTGGTACAGCGCAATCTTCCGACGCAACACAGAAATAGAAGTAGAGGCCTTAATGGTTGAAAATTACTGCAAAGGAGGGTCAGAATATTCGGGAATTTTAAATTTTCAAAATGTCGATTGTCGAACGAATATTTCTGAGAAATACAAAAAACGGCCATTTTGAGCCAAAAAGTGACAAAAATCAGAACAACAACCGAATTAGCGAGAGACAGTCGGACGATAACGATATCAAAACGAAGCCTCTTATCGTGACGATCACACACGATAAGACACTTAGCGGAAGGAATTAGCGAGAAGGGAGGCTTCAGTGGGGAAGAAGTAGAGAGCAGTACCCTCCCGTGCCACGAATTGGGAGTAATAACGACGTTATTACAGGAAAACCACGGAAGCGGAGGCTCGGCACCTCAGTGACAGTATATGGTGAAGGACTATAATAAACGGACTTTTCAGCTACTCTGATGCCATAGACATTTGAATTAACACCGGTATTGTTGGATATTTCAGAATATGAGTAGCTAGAAAGAGGAAAGGGTCAATCCATCTCCAATGGATTTAATATAGAACTGTCACCAAAAACATAGTAAAATAGGTTATTCGAGCCGTGTTTTTAATGGCAAACACGTAGTCTGAGGATCCGAGACCGAGCTATGTGGTTGTGTTCGCATGTAAACGAAAGCTGATCAGAAGTCGTTTGACTGGTGGCCTAAAAATAGTATTTTTTTACATAGCCCTAAACAAAAAAAACCAAACAACAACAAAAAAGAATTAATTCCCTTATGAAAAATAAGGCAAAATTTATATAAATAGATGAACAAATATATTTTAAAAACTAAGATCTACAGAAAGAGCAACGGCACTTCAAAAACCAAGTGCATGAGTTTTCACGATTGAAGAGTTTAGAGCGCTCTAGTAAGAAGTCTTTGAGGGTACTGCGAAAACGGCGCAAAGAGGTGAAAAGGTCGATCTCCGTTGTTTTCAGCATGTAGTTCACGGCACGTGCTGTTCGGTGGGTGAAGAACGTCTCGGTTGACCATCTTCTTGCGGTTTTCACTGTCATCAATGCGCTGGATCTTGATGTCGTCACCTTAAAAAAATAATACAGCAAAAGGGAGTTCTGAGTAGCCATTTAACATTTTGTGGAAAAGAATAAGGTCGTTAAATATAAGCGTGAAGGAGATGGGAAGCGAATTCGTTAAGGAAAGTTGCTTTAAATAAGATAAATGACCTGTAACCCAGGTAAGACCTTTCCTGTTGAAGTTCTCAAGCTTCCTTAACATAGTTAAAGAGGGAGACCACACAGGACTAGCATTCAATAAAATACTTTTAACACAAGTATTGATGAACATGAGTTTAACAGAAAGTGGAATGTGATATGGAATAGAACGTTTGATAAAATGAAAGCTTTTATTGCTCGATAGGAGTTTTTTACTAATATGGTCTGACCAAGTAAGATCAGAGCTAACAAGCAGACCAAAGGTCTTTGAGTAAATTAATAGATTGAACAGGTTGGTTGTTAACAAAAAAACAATCAGGAAATTTTCCATTGAATATAATGAAATTGCACTTGTCTTTATTGATCTTAAGACCATTCTGAGTACACCATTGAGTGAAACTGTCCACATCAGACTGTAAATCACTGCAATTTGTCTTACAAATGAGTTTTGAGTCATCAGCGAAAAGAAAACAGTTTGAATGATTGAATATATCAGGAAGATCATTAATAAACAAAAGGAAAAGCAGAAGACCCAGTACGCTCCCTTGAGGTACACCACTAGTAACTGGTAAAGTGGTGGAAATGCTTGTTCGAACTTTACACATTGAAAACAGTTTGAAAGATAAGAAATCAAAAGAGTGGTAAAAATATCGTCAAAACCAAAAGCAGCAAACTTCTGTACAATAATGTCGTGCCTGACAGAATCGAAAGCTTTGCTAAAATCGAAATACATGGCAGCGCAAGGAATTTTGGCATCATGAGTGTGATTTACTTCATCTAGATATGAGAACATTTGCGTTATGGTGGAACGCTTCTTGCGGAATCCATGCTGAGCATTCGAAATTTTGTATCGAACTTGAGGGTAAATATAATTGAAGAAAATACGCTCGAAAATGAGTGAAAGAGGAGGAAGTTTACTAACTGGCCGATAATTGGTAATATCATAAGGATAACCATATTTGAAAACAGGAGTGATGAATGCAGTTTTCCAGGAATCGGGCCAAACACAAGATTGTATAATGGATAAGAAAAGGAAAGATACAAGCGGAGAAAGAATGCTGTGACAGGATTTATAAATGAATGCAGGTATATTATCTGTAGAACGAGTCTCTTTGCATTTAGCTAGGAGCTCGCCAATAATACTGGGGGAGACATCAACTTCGGAAAGTTTGATTTCCGAATCAGCCAAACTACCACCAGCGGAAGGACTACTTTCAGATACTTGATAAACAGAAGCGAAATATTGATTGAAAGTCTCACTAATTAAAACATCGCTCTCGACCTGTTTGCGTCCCCAAAAAAGTTTAGTAGGGACAGGTTGTGTTGATTTAAATTGGTTAAGAAACATAAAAACATGCCTGGAAGAATTCGGCGAAAAATGTTGAATCAGCAGAGTTTTATCGAGCTCAACTGAGTTTGAGAAATCATTCTCTAATTGAAACAGATATTGGGGATTAACACAAAAACAGACCAGAAAATCAACTGGCTAGGTCGAGACGGTGAAAAACGAGTAGAATTTAGGTAACTTACGCCTGCCAGTCGTTAGTAGGTACTTTTTCTACGCTCCGTCACTGTAAAGTATTTGTGCGAATGTTACAACTTAGTAGATGACGGGTATCTTTTACAACCGCTAGCTTTTGAGATTCAGGGCGCGGCTGGCCCCAGCACAGAATTTTTTTCTGAGCAAGCTTTGTAAGACCCCAAGCACATGCACTGAAGAACCCAGAGCAGGCAGCTTTTTAAAGCAGAGAATCTCTCTGGCAATACAGATTGCGAGCGCCGCTTGCGTACTCGAAACAATAATTGACAAAACAACTTTCGACCATATTTTTTATTTGTAGCACAATTTTATTTGTATGTTATATTTTCTCGTGTCGAGTTGCGTGCTCTTATAGAAGAAACGTAACCCGTATCGAGTTTAAATTTACGGAAGTCAACACTTATCATCTCCTTTTTATCATTATCACTTGCATATCTAGAAAATTCCAAGAATGTTGACTGGAATACGTGATGAAGGGACTCCTGACTGTAACCTTGGTTACTATGTTACTTTTGACCTTCTGATTACTAAAGAAGAAGCAAGAAAAAAACTCTAATTGTAACATTCGCCCAAATACTACACAGCGACGGAGCGTAGAAAAAGTACCTACTAACGACTGGCAGGCGTCAGTTACCTTAATCCTACTCGCTTTTCACCGTCTCGACCTTGCCAGTTGACTTTCTGGTCTGTCTAGGGCTAAGTAAAAAGTTACCATTTTTAGGCCATCAGTCAAACGACTTTTGATCAGCTTTCGTTTACATGCGAACACAACCACATAGCTGAGTCTCGGATCCTCAGACTACGTGATTGTCATTAAAAACACGGCTCGAACAACCTATTTTAACATGTTTTTGTGTGACAGTTCTATATTAAATCCATTGGAGATGGATTGACCCTTTCCTCTTTCTAGCTACTCATATTCTGAAATATCAAACAATAACGGTGTTAATTAAGAGATCTATGACATTCAGGTAGCTACAAAGTTGGTTCTATACAGTCCCTTCACATAAACAGTCTCTGGTGGACCAAGCCTCCGCTCCCGTGATATTCCAGCGATAACGCTCTTATCTCTTCTGATTTGCGTCCCGGGAGGGTTCCGTGGTATATTTTTTTCCCCACTGAAGCCTCCTTCTCCACCAATATTCACTGCTAAGGTCCTTATCGTGTGTTGTTGCCACGATAAGAGGCTTCATATTTTCCGTCTCTTGTACGACTGTTTTTCACAATTTCTGTCGTTGTTCTGATTTTCGTCACTTTTTGGCTCAAAATGGCCGTTTTTCGTATTTCTGAGAAATATCAACTTGAAAATCGAAATTTTAAAAATAAATATTCCAGAATATTCTGACCCTCCTTTCAAGCCTTTTTTTGCTGTTAAGGCCTTTTCTCTCTGATTCGTGCTTCGTCGGAAGGTTGCGCTGTGCCATCTGGCAGAATGGCACATACTCCCCGGACAGTCCCCATCAATGTCCCTATTGATCGCATAACACCGGGTTATCGTCAAGTAGTTATCCAGTTTTCTGTAATCAATCTTGAAAATCGCATAAGAAAATGAAATTTATCTACCCCACCTCAACTCACTACGTGTTCACAAATGGCATCGTACTACATCTCACTGCCTTTCAACATTTTCACAAAATTTGCACCATGAGGAGTGTCCTAGATAAAATTTCTTTTCCGACTACTTACGTCGTCTTGCCATAAAACTTCTTTTCGCTCTTTGTGATTAAAAAGTGGGACGTGGCACGGCCACGCACCCGTTAAAATTAACTTAACTTCACTCACCAAGTATAATCAGTCATTTATGCGGTCCTTTCAATATTAAAACTAAGAAACTCTGTGGCTAGGAAAGTTATTGAGTTACCCACCCTTCTCGAGCGAGTTTACTCAAACTTACCATGTCGCCACACAGTGAATTTGTGTCTTACACAGGTTAAAAACTTCAGTTGTGAATAAATAGGTAAATATACTCACCTAGGTTCCTCATATACATACATAAATAGCCATAACTAAAATTTCTTTTTCAACAATTTAACAATTGTAACAATTTTCAAAGTTTGGTTTGACCAAACTAGATCAAAACAAAAAGTTTCACAAGTTCAATAATCAAAACTTGGTTGATTGGTTCTAGTTTTAACACACAAAGACAATCAAGTTTTTTCTCCTTCTCTTCCTTTCTTGCTCACGTCTTCACTTGTTCTCTTCGTTCATCATCTTCATTCCATCGCTTCTCCATCCTGATGTTCATCGTCACTGTCTTCCAGAACTTTCTCCAACATGTCCATATAGTTGCGGGCCGTGCCCCAACTCTCCTGCTCCAACAGCCTCGGTTTGCAACAAGGTAGCAAGTCCACATTCACCTTCTGCTCCCGGTTCCTGCAAAAGCTGTTGTGAAGACATAGGCTCACGTTTCGTTCTAGGTCAGCTCTTAAGACCTCTTTCTTCTCATCTTCAGTAACACAAGGCGCTCCAGCTACCCGCTTCACCGCCGTGGTGACCGCGTTTCTATGCGTCAGGAATGCTCTCTTATAGGCTCCTGGTCCTATATCTAGCTGGAAAGATTGATAGGCTTCCGTGTTCCTCGACATGTGACGCTTCGCGCGTTCATACATCCATGATGTCATCACTGCACGGAACCAAGGCATCAATCTTTGCCTTGACCATATTCTTTCAATGGCTTTAGGTATTCTCAGAACCTTGCAGGTGGTTCTGAAAAGATCCAATTCACGACTCATCTTCACGTTGCTCAGCTGCTCAGGAGTCGGCACGGCCGTCTCCTGTTCACTTGTGTCCGCGTTAGCCTCCAGCCATCTCACTGCCAGCATGGCACTAACCACCACGATTGACCCTGTTGATTCTGATCGGGCAACCCCGTAGAGTACAACTCCTCCACGTCCCATACTAGCATTAGATTCCCGCGTTTTGGGTACCACAACGTCTGCGCCAAGCAGTGGCAAGGATACTCCCCATGGGTTCTCACTATGTTCCTTCGGGTCCGATACCCTGAGGCTCCCAGCAACGGTTCCACCTCCATCAGAATTCTGTGTAAGTCGTCTTTCTCTTCTATGGTGGGGAATTCAGTGGGTAACGCTCCCTTCGCTTTCTGTTTCTGGAACTCGCTCACATTGCCTTCGTTTAATCTCAGAAACTCTTCACCCACTACGTCTCGCAACTCGCCCTCAGATCTCTTCGGGACTGCCCGAAAGATCTTTGCCAACAAATCATGTGACCTCTCCGACATTCTGGCCAACCTCACTCACTTTGGCACAGAGAAAAGTTGATCAATCAACACCTGCTGTGTCCTCACATCCATCACCACCATGTGTGTAGGATATCTACTACTGCAATATGGTGCGGAGCTTGAACCCACCAGATACTTTGAACCAGTCGGTTTATGATAGGCCTCACTATCCTTCAGATTCATCTCGTTCTCCAGAGCTTCTCTCCAGCCTCCGATCTTCTGTTCCGTTTGCAATGCTCCAGGGAATACTTCCACGCTGAGGGACGTCACTAGCTCATGGGCACGCTCCAGGCGCTCAAGCGATTCTATCGAACTCGTCATGCTACAAAACCCCAAGGCTGTGATCAAATTTACGTCCGTCACCCCATGACAGTCCGCGACCAACTCCATGCCACTCTTATCCGACATGCTCAATCTTCCATACAATCGTGCCAGTTGCCGATGCTGCTCACTCAGCGTAACCAGGCAGTGTTCCAGGTTACAAACATGTCCTTCCATCCCACTGTGTTGAGCCAAGCATGTGCCTTGCTTCAACCAATTACTCGATGGACTTTCCTCGGACAGCTCCGTGGATGGGTTGCTCTTCCGCTTCGTCAACCTCATGGCCAGCAGATGATGTATCATGGCCAGATCATGCAAACTCGCGTCATCATCTAGGTCTAACGTGATATCCGCCGTCATGTCCCAGATTAAACCGGCTTTAGGATGTGGACACCAAGAAGGCTTCATGAGTTCCCACATCGTCACTAGACTGGTTTTCAAGGGACCGTCCCAAGAACCACAATCAAAACTCACTTGCCCCTTTAGCTCGGGAACCGGGGGTTCGACCACTCGTTCTTTCAAAATAATTCCCAGCTTGGGTTGTTCCACCATCAGCATTCCAGTTTCTTTAATACGTTCGACCCAGAAATTGAGTACTATGACTTGCTCATAGTCGAAGTACGCTTCCCTGGCTTCTTCATTCACGAAGGGATTATACGCCATCCCCGGTATGCCAGACACATATTGGAACGACTTCAGTTTCCCTAGTGTTGCGAACTCTTTTTGTCCTTTGACTGCTTCAATCAACTCCCGGCTCACTTTCAATTCTCTGTTGGAATATCTTCTCACCTCTTCCAACTTGCGATAGCTTTCCATCTCATTCGACTCCTTGCTTGGCACAGTCAATGGCATGTCCTGATATAGTTCCAGGAGTGCCCTAAGGAAGTTCCTTTCACAATCAACTCCCTTTTGCCGAATGATCTTTATGCATTCTCCCAAAACAGGAGTGGGGATACGAGCACCACGAACCTGACAAAGCAAAGAACATCCTTACGCTTAGCCCATGCTATCGCAGAATCGTCTTTTGAAATCAACGCTCGCAGAGCTTCCATCAACTCCAGCTCCTGCTCCCGTGATTTCGAATCATTACTGGCTTCATACTCCGCCCTCTTGATGCCCATCAAGCACCAAGCCAACCGTACTTGCAGATCAGTTCTCACGAGAGGATGAGCCAGGTATGCTGCCACCGTAGCAGGTACATGCATCGCCTCGTCGAAGTATCTCTGGAGGGCCGCCCTCCAGGAGATTTCTAGTAGTTTTTCCAATCCGATTTCGTTCGCTTCAGAGGACATTACCGTGCCGTATTCTTTCCGATTCAAGTTTGAATTCTCCGTAAGCTCTTTCAGATATTCCTGCATGGCTCGCTTCTCGCTCCAAGCCATCAGGTGCCCTCTCGCGGAGTTCCTCGCTTTCAACATCTCCACATACCATCCTGCTGGATCTCCCATGTGGACTGATTCCGGTACAGTGACTCGACTGTACTCGACCACGTCGAGTTGTCCTTCCAGCTTCAGCTTGGCTATGTTGGTCCGCGAGGGCCTGTAATCTTCAAGTCCTCCAGATCCACATTGACTGATGATCTCCATCTCTAATTTAGTGTCTGCCAGGGTTCGTGCAGTTTTCTTTGATCATACGGCAGTCGTGGTCAGACCTGCCAAGAGCATAGGGGGTATCATATTCTCCTTTTCTCCCCCTGTCAGCGTTGCACTATCTCCTTGCCCGCTCTCGCCTGAACGACCTGCGCTCGTTAAAGAGGTCACCACTGCGCTGGCTCTCAACTTCACCACTCTCGGGTTCATGGCTTGACTTCCTGTTTTCCCTTTTAGTCGCTTCAGCCCCTTCCTGGCTCGTCTAACAGGTAATTTCTTTGTAACCTGCTGATCATCGGCACTGTCTTCTGTTACTGACTCGGTCAGAACATCCGACTCCCTGGAGTTCACTATTTTCTCCAGGACCTCACGCATGATGGGTTGGTTCAATCCTACCTTCATTATGGACTGCATCCCACATCGCCTTATCACGTCCCATGATCTTTCCATGAAATTCACTCGGCTCCAGGTTGTCCCTGTCTTGCCTTCTAGCTCACTTTGATATCTCTCCCATTCCTCTTCCGGCAACGTGCTCAGGAAGGATACCCTCATTGATTCCTCGATTTTTCTCCTCCTTGGTGACTCATGGAGCAATCTCTGCGGATCCCTGCTTTGGCACTCTCTCGCCTGGCTTATTGGGTCTATCGGCGATAAGTCGGCCGACGCCTCCTTCGTAGGGGACATGAAAGACGATGGCGTCATTAGCAATAGACTCCCATCGACTTCCCCATCGTCGTCTTCACTAAACCGGTATTCTAGCAAGTCTCTCTCTAACGCTCCCAGATCTGTCTCACCCGGTTTTCCCGTCTTTCCCTCGGTTTCGTTATCGTCATCGTCCTGATCCATTAAATCATCATCACCTGCATCAGGTTTCGGCCTGGGTCCTGAAGGTCCTTGTCGTGAGTCTATGCCCGAGTCCGGCCGAGCCGGTACGGTCATGTCTCCTGCATGATAAAACAACTCATCATTCACCAGGAATTCTACAGACTCCTCGCCATGTGGTGCTAGGTCCTCTATCGTTATATATGAGCCCCCTCTGCTCTCCTTTGCCACTTCCATCATCACTATTTTCACTTCTCCTGACCACTTCAGTCTTGATAAGTCATCCGTGGGAGAATACACTTCGTTCCACATTTCGGCCGAGACCTCTGGTCTCCTGGAAGGTAGTGCCTTGATCTTCTTTCTACTCCAAGCATCAGGAAATGAGAAGTCAAACGTGTGCGCGGCTGCAACATTCCAGCCGATGAAGCGCGGCTCCATCCCTTCACTCCACTTCAACATTCTCTTCTCTGCGTCGCGAGCTGCTCCGATGCGAGGGGCAATGATGGGAGATGTGACTCCCAACAACATCCTCCTTATCGGTGGATATCGAGGGCATTGGTCCGGCAGCGGCCTGGATCCTGAAAGCCACGCTTGCTGGTTCTCTTTGGCGTGTGCATAGGCCTCTGGTAAGAATGGCACTCCCATAGCCGCTCCCGTATCCTGTACTACTGGTCTTAAGTTCCAAAGCTTCGGGTTGAACTGGATATGAGAAAGATCCTCACGGCCCATTCGGCATTTGAAGTGGTTGTTGAAATCCATCAACATCCAACCTGGCTCCGCTATTCTTCCGAACAGCCTATCGTCACTGGCCAGCCCTCTCAACTCACTCTGTTCTACCCAGTTCAGCACGGAACAGTCCACGACTGAGACCAGGTTGACGTACAACACCAAATTCCTGTATGCCTTAACTTGTACATCCGGGAATGCAAAAGACATCACCGGTCCATACACCACTGTGACGAATTCCCGCAGTCCATGGACCAGAGCCAACGGATCAATCCGCATCATGACAGCCAAGTCCGTCAGTAAGGGCATGCCACAATACTGCTTACATACGCCCGCATCCGTCGCCACCTTGTCTTCTCCCGTGACGCTTCTGTTCTGTTGTAAGAGGTATTGAAGCAGGAGAGTCCTCCAGTCTTTCATCTTCTTGAGCGAGGCGGTTTCCAACTGTGCATTGAACTCACGACTGGGTCCCTGTAGTTGTTCAGGGTAACGTAACAGCACAAGCAAATCACCCAGTCGACCGTAGGTCATGGCAATCAGAGTCAGGAGTCCATCCAATCTCAAATCTGCTAACGCTTGGGTGAAGAGATTCGCCGGCCCCTTCACGAAATTTTCGTGACCAAATGTCACGTATAAGGCTAATACCAGGCCAATCGATAACTTCCTGATGTCTCTGACAAAACTCGCGATCAAGTTCCGGGATGCCCTAGGATAGCACGTCGACAGGAAGGATGGCGTCCATCCCACTCCCATTCCTCCCAAGATAGCATCCGATCGTTCGTACTGTGCCCTCGTGGCTAGCACGTCAGCTTGGAACTTGTCCAGTGACATCGTGTTTACGTCCTGCATTAGTTTCAACATCATGCCCCCAGTTAACTCCCGGGCATCAAACAGGTTCTTCAGGTACACGTGTATCTCCTTTATCACTGCCGGCGCGTGCTCGAACGCGTCCTCACCCAAAGTGCACAGCCTTGGTGACAAGTACAACCATATATTGTTGTGCGGCTTCGTGCGCAAAGCCATTGCCATGAGATCTTTTTCGGCTGCTGTCATGTTCTTCCTGACTGTCATGCCCAGCTCATTCTCGGCATGATCTATCTGTCTGAACCAGAGATCATCAGCCACCTGTTGTACTAACAGATGATCGTCATCCACCCCTGGTCTTAGTTTCAGCAATCTGGCAAAGTTGGACAGCTCATTAGTTCATTAGCTGTTGAAATTCATTAGTTGGACAGTTCATTAGTTCCTGAGCCACTGACCTACAGGGGCTACAATCTCTGAGCCCCTGTATGACATTCGAAATGTCAGCCCAAACGGCGGGAAGCTCAGATCGGGACGGGTAGTAACAGTCCGGGTCCACTACTCTGTTCGGGGCAGGAATTATCACATTGAACCTCCCCTCTGCTATTGTTGTGACCATTGTGTATACAAATTGAAGGGGTTCTGGTAATGCAGCGTACCCTGGTGACAATACAAAGATCACCATCACCACGTTTTGGGTGAAGCGTTGTTTTGCTGCTGCCTCTACCTCAGCCATCGCCGAGAGCAATGTCATTATCGCCTCCCCCATGACCTCGTTACTCGGGATCGACCCATCCGCCAGACGTGACAATAAGCCCCTGCTTTGCAGATGATCATTTGAGCCTGCAACCACTATTACCTGCGGCTCCATACTGACCACCCTTCGCACACTTATCATCATGCCGATTGCTTGTCCCCAGTCCAATTTAGGTGCCCTCAAGAAAATCACGTCGGGCCAAAAGAGAGAACGGGGCGTATAGAGATAATCGGACCTGGCTACGATCAGATACTTTGCAGCTTTCATCTCTAAGGGATCGTAAGCTGCGAACAGGCCATCGCCTATTGGGGCCTTCAGTTTCCCATATCTCTGGTCATCCCCATCTACCGTAGTCGTTCGGGGGTAGTCCCTTGAATACTCGCAGGCGTCTGACCGGGTGGTTTAGCGAACTGCCTGTACATCTTATGATGCTTGTTATTGGGCTTGTTCTCTGCCTGAAACTTGCCCCTTCGAGCAGGTGGCGTCAATTCCCGGGCTCTCTGTCTGACGTCCGTAAGGGATCGTGTGTTCAAAGGTCCAAAGGTATTGTCCTGAGGCAACCCGTTCAAGTCTGCATGTCGGAGCTTAGTCGTAGAGCTGAACTGCTCCTGCTCTGCTAGCAGCCAATCCACACCTGGTATCCGATACAATCGCGACACCGTGGGACTTTCTCCGCCAATCATTCTCATCGCGTCTTCCCGACACGTCAGGGTATTCATGTTCAGCTTCGTGGACATGTCCGTCTTATACTGTCCCCAATGACTAGGGTCTGATCGATTCCAAAGCAGCAGGCTGCCTGGTTCAACTCCCTCCGCAGGCACGGCGCTCGTAGATGATCCTGCTGCTGGAGCAGGGTTTGCCGTAGCGGGCGGATCGTTCCTCCTAGACACGGTCTGGGAGTTATTTCTGTTCTGAACCACTGATCTGCCGAGACGGCTTTCAAGCGGTTGTGTTCTGGGAGGAGGAGCAGTCCCTAGCCTCTCTCTCACGTTTGAGCTCGGAGCGGTGGGTGCGGCTACAGCCGTCTCCATTGCCAAGGGCCCTAGGCGGTTGACGAGGGATTCGGGCACGCTTGCCCTTATTCTACTTCCTCCGGTCGTTGAGCTGGTCCGAGCCAGAGAACTGGTCGCCCTCGACTCCTGCTCCATTTCTCTCAATTGCGTCTGAAATACATCATTCATCCAGTGTCTCCCTCGTTGGGTGTTGAAATAAATCCCATCTTTGGTAAGCGCAACATGATCAATCATGCGCAGCGTGTTTTCGAGATCCAGAAGTCGCAACTCGCCAGGGTTGTTTCTCACCAGATTACGGATCATTTCGTTCCACCGTGTCACGTTGCCGTTCATGAAATCTGCCACTGTGGTGCCCATCAGCGGGTTTTGTGGTATCGTGCACAGCACCACAAACCTGGGCCTGTACTTCTCCTTCAGTTCATTCAGGAGGCATACCAGTAGAGGCTCCCACTTGCACTCGGGAGTCACTGGGGCTCTCGAGACGTCATTAGTTCCTAGCATTATCACCAGCGTATCCAGGTGATCCTCGCTTTGGAATTCCATCATCTTGATGACCTGAGCCACTGAAGCTCCTCCAAAGGACAAAGTGGTTGTCTGACCATAGACGGAGATCTCATTCAGATCCCTCACCAAACTGTCTCCTATGATCAGGTGGCGACTCCCTGGGGGAATTACCTGGTCGCTCGTAGCGGGGTTCCAGCTCATGTCATTCAGGCAGGCTCGAGGATGCTCCGCAGCTACTTGCGTGAACTGGTGCCGTGTCATCAGATTCTTCCTGATATCTACCACGCGGGACTTTTGATAGGTTCTGCTATGCGCAGTCCCCACGGGCACTATCGTGTGGGGTGCTCGCTCCGAGCTATTTGATGACTGATCACGACGCTGGGAAGGAACGATCCTACCCAATGTCCGTCCAGTGGTTCGGTTGATCTCCTCCATTGTCGCCCTGGCCACTTGGTTGAACGATTCTTGGAACTGAGGGGCGAGGTAAGTGTCAGAAGGGTCTGGTATC
Source organism: Symsagittifera roscoffensis (assembly GCF_963678635.1). Taxonomy (NCBI): domain Eukaryota; kingdom Metazoa; phylum Xenacoelomorpha; order Acoela; family Convolutidae; genus Symsagittifera; species Symsagittifera roscoffensis. Next base: position 12,194,648 of record NC_087067.1, read on the forward strand.
GTGAACCTTTGACTAGAAGCAGACAGTCGTGTCTGCTGAGGAGCCTCGGGCTCTCTCGATACACACAGCTCCTGAGCTGTTGTCCCGGGGCGTGTGTCGTTGGATCCCTCCGAGGATCTCATGCTCGCCAGAACTTCCGGTGACACTTGGCTCACCTTCGCCATATACAGCTCCTTCAGGTGCTTTATTTCATCCTCCTTATAAGCCACCTGTAGATCTTCGTATTTCTTCTTCCATTCGTCTCTTTCTCGAGCTATTGCCCTATACTCCTGGAGTTTGGCACATAGCTCGCTTTGATCTTTCTCCTTCTTCTCCGGCGTCTCGATCGTCTCCGACGTCTGGATCTCTATTTCACTCACCTTCACTTTCTTCGAAGGAGGAGCAGCTGTAGGAGAGTCGACCGAATGTGACGGGCCTGGCCCATCACGTGGTCTCTTCGCTCCGATGAGTGGCTGCGCCGGTTGGACTGGTAAGGGCATTTCACCTAGCCGGTGATCCCTCTGCTCACCTAGTCCTGGCTCACGAGCCAGGTCGTGGCCAGACATTTCTCCACGCCTCCATCTCATCAGTCGATTTCGGCCTCTCTCGGCGGTCCCGGACTCACCGAAGGCCAACATTAACACGACTTCCGTAGGGCGATTCCCTCGACCCTCTCGTCCTAATGCATTGAGGAGCGCGACCACAAACATCGCCAACCCCGGGTCTTCTCGTGTGAAATCACAATCGATCAGCCGCTGATAGATCTCGTCTAGAGTCGCTCCTAGACTCGCTGAGAGGAATTCCATGAGTTCGTTCGTGTCACCCATTTCTTATCGTCTTGATTCTTGTTGTCGTGTCGTGTAATTTCTTTCTGTCTCGTCTGATTCAGTGTTCAGTAAACAATTTCCGATCAATCAAGATCTAAAAAACAAGTCGCGACTTAGAACCATCATTTTTGGATACAACATCATTCAACTCTTTAAAATTCTCCATTGAAATTCTCTTCTCAATTCTGATTTAAAATTTTAGCACCAAGGTGTATCGTCCACCTTTACCTTTGTCAGGGTAGCACGAATGTGCGCTGTCACCTTGATGACCTGGAGTACCCCAGGTCTTTTATGACACAAACATAAAACATATCACAACAATAACGTAACACATAAACACATAAACATCACACACCTACTATTACATAAAAACATAATCCCTAATACTCTACCTAAAACCTAACCTAACCTAAAACTTGACTCTAATTCTTATCGAATAACTTAATAAAAACCACTTATCGCCGAGCGCAATTCTTAGCATATGCTCAGATAGTATTTTTTATGTAAGTAAACTTCTATGTCAGTCTCTGAAAATATCACATGTACAAGTGCGTACAACTCTCTCGGATGTAGCTTTCCCCTATTAGGATCGTATATTGGCAACGAGAGAGAGAGGTCACTCCTCTCTCAACCAAAAAATCCCTAAGTCGAGTCATGGCCAATACCAAGCTCTTTGGATCTACGTGTTGCCTATCAGTGGCCTTGGTAACCAGGAAACACAAATATTTCCCTGGTATCTGTGATGCAACAGGGGGCAGCGCTATCATCCCTCCCACACCAGGCCTCTGTTTCCGCAAAAACTCGATATTTTTATACTCTCTTTTGAAGTCAGCCGCTAGTGCTGTTTTGAAGCTTACGTCCGCGGTTATCGCTATGGCGCACGTGCGTTCCGTGAGTATGAAATCGCTGTCCGTTATGACGATATTGTTCGAATAATGGTTCGGTAGATCAAAATACGATTCAAAGATTCGTCCAAAAGGTGGTTTTTTAGCATTCTCGCCCTCTGTCTCTAGTTCTACGGTTTCTCTTGCCGATTTCATTTTTTTATTATCAGATTTTCGGTGTGGGTGAGTCCTATCCCCACTCCCCGGACAAAAATATCCATCGACGTCCCCGTCGATCGCCCAAAGTCTAGAAGATCAAGGTTGGATTGTGGAACACGTAGAGGACCATCTGGGGCGACCCAGTTGGACTCGGTATTGTCATGACTGATGTATTTGACGCCGTCTCTATCGACGTCCTGAATCGTCAGGATCGTCTCTTTTGGATCTGTCGGCAGATCATGGAGCCATTCGAGCACGCGCAAGTTTGTTAGTTCTTGCTCATGAGTCTGTTCCGCTTCTGGTTCGAATTCCACTTCCGGTTCTGATCGATCGTCGATCCAATCTTGATCCATATCGTTCACAAGGTCGATTTCTTCTAGCATCGCCACTTCGTCCAGTCCCACCAGCGAGTCTATGACATCACTTACTACTATCCTGTCTACAACGAAATCCTCGCCGTACGGATTGTATTTCTTCTGGTTTTTTCCTCTCTTGCTTTGGCATGTTTCCATAGTGAGAGGAGAGTCAGGCTGCATTCCTTTGTCAATTTCGGTTTGTTCCGGGCAGTCCCAGTCTTCTTCGGCATAAGGTAGAGTTTCATCGTCCACCTCTACTCGCTCGGTCAACTCGAGATCCAGTGGTAGATCGCAATCGTCCACCACCTCATTCCCGTCGTTCTTGTCGCGAGTACCCCTTTCATTCACTTCACAAGCAGGATCCACTATCAAATAGTCTCCCTCTTGCATGTCCGCTGGGATGCACCAATCCTCTGACGAGGCATTGTGTGGTTTGATGTTTTCATATTGAGCTGCTCTTCCAGTGCTCAATCGATAAAAACGAACTCCTTGGTGCACTTCTGTTATCTGAAATGGACCACGCCATTTCTTTAATTTTTTCTTGGTTCCTTTTGGTGGAACCACTTCCTGGAACACCCAGACGTAGTCGCCAACTGAGTAGGCTTTCGCATCAGCTGTCCTTTTATCAAACCTCCTTTTTTGTCTAATTTGTGCCTGTTGCGTATTCCTCCTGCATAAGTCATTGAGGTCCTGCTGTCTTCTAATATTATCCCGCAGGTACGTTTGCGGTGCTGTCCTCTTCCCCTCATATTCAGGGTAGAAAAACGTCAACGGGAGCGCTTTTTCATGACCCGTTAACATCATGTGCGGACTTATTCCCGTGGTGGAATGCTCCGTGCTGTTGTAAGCACCCATCACTTGCGGCAAGTGCTTGTCCCAGTCATCCATGTAACGCGAGCAGTAGACTCTCAGCATGGATACCAGTGTGCGGTTTTGCCTCTCGACTAGGCCATTCGTTTGCGGGTGATAAGTGGTCGAGTGGGCCTGCGCTACCTGCGACCTTTTCATCAACTCCTTCGTGAGATCACCCACGAATGCTTTGCCATTGTCCGATTGGAACGTGATGGGGAAGCCATGCCTCGCTATCCACACATTTATCAAATGATCACATGTTTCTTCCGCCGATGCTGTCATGCAGGATGCTGCTTCCGCATACTTCGTAAAATGGTCGATCATTACCAGCACCTGATTATAGCCCGTTGCTGTCATGCAGATTTTCTGATGATCAATTTGCACCACTTCGTTGAAACCTGACGACTCTATTGACTGTAGGGGGAACCTTAGCTTCCTGGGATCCTTCGCCTGCTGACATGACAGGCATGCTGCGATCCACTTCTCACAAGCCTTCTTCAATCCCGGCCATTCGAATCGTTACTGTATCCTGTTATACACCTTGTCCACGCCTTGATGGCCCATCTGATCATGTGAGCGAAAGAGCAATTCGGTCTGGTACAACTGTGGTAACACTATTGAATTGTATTTATAGAGGACCTTGTCCTCCTCTTTTCGTTTGCAGGCTACGATTCCGTCCTTGTTCAGGTACAACAAGTCGTTTCGCTTCAGGTAGAATTGCTTCAGGATTTTGTAGCTGTCTTCTTCCAAGTCTCCCTTGTCAGGTGCTCCATTCTCGATCCATCTCTTCAGACTGCTCGTCATTCTATCATTTCGTTGAGCCCTTAGGAGATCCGACAGCCTTGTACCTGGCTTTCAAATACGTCTTTACCACGTTCAATTGCCCACTCATTATCTCCGGAGCATGAGCATCGTCCATCAACTTGACACACCATATCTTTTTCAAAGGCGTCGCTTCCTGCACAGATGGTTCCAGATTGGTACGGACGACCGTACCATGTGGCAGCAATCTGGTTGGGCGTTTCGAAACTGCTATCAGCTCGAGCTCGTCTGCGGCATTATCTACCACAGTGCCCTCTTCATCTGAGGTGTATCTGTCCCTGTCTGGAGCCTGATGTGTTTCTCGGTCCAGCCCACGCTGCTTCCAGTCTACCAATAAGGAGTGGATTGCGATCTCTGACATATCGGAATTGGAAGTTGTTTCAGACGTGTTGTCCCAGGACTGGGGCCTCGAGTCAACACTTGAATCGAATGATTTCCCAACATCATATTCCAAGTTGTCTGAGATGTTTCTCGACTCCCCGGACAAAACTCTGTCCATCTGTTGCTTCAAACCCGACTCCCCGGACAAAATTCTGCCCCTAGGTGGTCTCGTCAACCTCTCCCCGGACAAGTCGTCCTGCACGGGCTCAAAGGTGTCTGAATCCTCAGACGAGTCGTCTTTGACTGGCTCGAAGGTATCAGACTCCCCGGACATTGTCTCGTCCACGGACGAACAATCTGGGCTCGGCTTGTATTCTTCTTTTGCATCCGTGAAATGCACTCTCCTCGTGAAGCTAGATTTCGACCTGATCCTGACTTCCTCAGTAGTTTGGTTCTGATTCAGTGTTCCATATTCAGTGAACGAAGTTCTCAACAAGACCTCCTTCGGCATCGAGCTCACCAGCTGGTTGACAATCGACCTGCAATCCCGTTCAACGCCTCGGCTGCGAATGGACACTGGCCTCTTCTCTGTTCTCTCGGTGACAGTCAACTGCTGCATGGTCTCCATCCATTCACGATCATGCCTATCCACTTCCCTGTCCAACAAGTCACGGAGCTTTCCCATGACGTCCGGCGCCACGTTCACCGTCCTGTTCAATAGAGCCATCCTGTTTATGCCCAGCCTGGTAAGTTCTTGCTGTACCAAGTTGGATCGGACTAGCAGATCCAATGGAACGGGCTCGCCTCTGGCTAAAAGCTTTATCTCTGCGGCCGTCTCCACTGGAAGTTCAGGGTGTCCGGGTATAGGATGTCCTGACTTGTCTAACCACCTAGTAAGTGACAGCTTGTCGTAGGTTTCTTTGTCCAGAAAGGAAAACCCGTCTTTGATTTCTGATTGGTTAGCCTGTTTCTCCTCGAGGCGCTCATAAAATTCTGTCTTTTTACTGAGGCTATCTGCGTTCTGGTGCTTGTCACGGGTACGGTGCTCTATGATCATGTGGTATCCATCTAGGCGCACGATCCAACGACCAATATAGCTTTCGTCCATCGAATAGGTTTTCAGCCAGGCAAGGGCACGATTATCTACACGTAACTTGAAGGGAGCACTCCCCAAGTAGGCCCTGTATTTTTCCACGAAAGTGATCACCGCAAACATCTCCGCTTTTGGTGCGCCGTACTTCATTTCAGTATCACTCAAGACTTTACTCCCGTAGGCTATCGGACGAAGAACCGTTCTCCCGTTCCACTCCTGCTCCTGGTGAAGTATGCCCGATATCGCAACCACTGATGCATCCGTGTCCAGCACGAACATCCCCTTCTCTGTCGGCATGCCGAGGACCGGTGCCTCGCAAAGCTCACGTTTGATGTTTTCAAATGAAACTTGTGCCTCATCAGTCCAAGTGAACTTTTTGCCCTTGTTTCTCATCAGCCTCTGCATGGGGTATATTTTGTCAGCATACCCCTTGATGAATTCTCGATAATAATTGGCAAATCCCAGAAAACTCATCAGCTGTGTATCTGTTTTAGGTGCCTTCCAGGTCAGCACCGCTTCAACCGCTTCGGGATCTGGTCTCACTCCATGTTTGTCAACCAGGCGGCCCAGATACTTTATGGAATCCCTGAGGATTTCACACTTAGAGGGTTTACATTTCAGACCCGCCTGCTTCATGCAAGAAAACACCTCCTCCAACCTCTCTATGTGGTCTTCTAAGGTTGGTGTTGCAATCACGACATCATCGACATAACACATGATGAGATGCCCGTATTTCTTAGTGACGCTCGTGAGTGCCTGGGCCATCAGTCGCTGGAATGTGGCCGTCGCGTTGCACAATCCGAATGGCATCCTCTTCCACTGGAACAGTCCCAGCTCACACGCGAAGCCTGTTTTCTCTCGATCTTGCTTTCCGAGTGGCACTTGCCAGAATGCAGAGCCCAAATCCAACGTCGTGAAGAACTTCGCGTCCCCCAGCTTGGATAGGCTCTCATCGATGCGGGGAATCGGGTATGCATCCTTTATAGTCACTGCGTTCAGATAACGGAAATCACAACAAAATCTGAGTTGTCCCCCTTTCTTTTTCGCCATGACCACGCCACAAGGCCATGGGGACTTCGACGGCTCGATCATGTCGTACTCCATTAACATCTCGATTTCCTTCCTACACGCTTCTGACTTGTTTGGGGTCATTCTTCTCGCCCCTTCCCTATGAGGTACCGAGCCCTCTTCTATCTCAATCTCGTGTTCTACAAAATTACAACAACCTATGTCGGCCTTATGTTCCGAAAAAACGTCTGCGTTCCGATTTAGCACTGCTCTGAGCGAATCTAGTTCCTTGTCTGATATTTTACCCTTCAGATGTTCTATCTCAGGTAGGACAGGTTTATTCGCTGCTAACTCTGCTTCCGTCGGCCTCTCAGGAAAGTTGGAACAACTAGACAGCCCATCATCTGTTTCCGACTTCATTGAAAACAATTTTCTAGAAGATTTCAATTCATTCACTCTTTTCATTATACATTCTTGGTTCGCATGCAATGGACATTTAGTTACATCAAACTTTTTCAAGTTCTCCACACTCTGAAAGTCTGTGTTCAGAGGCAAAGCGTAGCCAAGTTTCTTTCCCCTCTGTATTGTCACTGTTGTTGCTTCTGTGTTCAATAACACACTCACACACAGTCCGCTCTGAGTGAGTGAGAAGCTTCTTCCTAAAATAGCCGAGCTTTTACTGTTTGGATTTGGTACCAGACACACCTGTCTGTCATTGCTGAGTTCATTCAAGTTCCTCATCCTAAACGTCGCTACTACGGCTTGGTTTGGTTTTAATCTAACTTTTCGATCCAGAAAAATCGGCACCTTGGCCTGATTAATTAAGATCTTATTAAGGGGTCTTTTTTCATACTTTCTCTCAGGATCCTTGATCCCAATCAACCCGTCATTGAGATCGATCGTGACGTCAAAGTTGCGAACGAAATCCCTTCCTAAGATGAATTGATCGGATTCGTCCAAATTCTCCACTACTAGGAAGCTCATCCAAAGATGTCTTCCTCCGAGCTGCAGTGAAATGATCGGGGTTCGTCCAGTGACATAGATCGTTCCCTGATTGGCAGCTGCCAACCTGATGTTTGTCGGTATGAGATCCGACCTTTCGAAACCCATGTCGGTCCAAGTTTTGACTGGCATGACACTAACCACTGCTCCCGTGTCTAGCAGTCCCTTTACTGAAAGTTGTCTGCCTTGCACGTCCAGAACGTGTGCGGCCAGATCGGCCTCACAACCAATATGCACCGCATCTTGTTCGAGCATCGCGTTGTGTCCGATTCGTCTAACCTTCAGCTCCTCTTGACCAATGTATATCCGGCCAATCTGATCGTTCGCATCAGTTATGTGAGCTTTCGTGTAGATATTGATGCCATCCACATTCATCAGGATCGGGTAAGGGCCATGGACATTGATATAATGTCCGTCCACTTTCATCAGCCTCGGACCTCCCGTTGTGAGCAGCGCTCGCACTGCCCTGGAGTCCAGTTTGGGATCCTTCTCCTTCAGGTAGTCGGCATAGATGTCCAGGTGGACTAGTGTAATCTCGGATGGTTCACTCAAGTTCTTGACCACCTGGTGCCCTGCTACTGAGATGATGGACATTATTTTGGTCCCCTCCTTCGTCATGCCGAAAGTCTTACCAGATATAACGTTCAGTTTAAGTCCCTGTTTCTTGGGTTTCTCTTTGTCTTCTACTTCTGTCGTTTTACCCAGAACATTAAAACTTTCCCGAAGATCTGTGCTCCCCAGCTCCGACCTTACCCATTGCTCCACTTCTTTCGTGGCTAGGTCCTGTTTGACATTCTGCAGCGCTGTCCTTGCCGCCAGGCCGTAATCCACCTTGAGTGGGCTAGAGGACTCTGCTTCGAGGTTCGAGGCTACCACCTCGTCAGGCCATGTCCTAACCTTTTTGGTCGTGAAGGTGCCCGGTGTCGTCTCCTTCCTCCGAGATTCAGCCTCGTTCATCAGACGTGCTCGACTGGCCTTGACGCCCGAAAGCGCCTCTTCGTGGCGGGGATGTTTCGCGTCCGCTACTGCATCCCAAAATTGAGTACAATCCGACTTGAAGTGTCCCTCCAAATTACAGAAGAAACACCTCGGACCATATTTCATGATGAGCCCTCTGACGTACTCTTCATGATCCTCGTCGGTCGCGTCGGCGTCCTCGAGAAAGTAGCCTATGGCCTTCATGTTCTGTTTGTATGCAGAACACGCGGAAACGTGATGGTCCATCGAACCACAATTCGCACACGACCTCCTCTTATCCATGTCATCGCGAGGTTTGTACCAACTGGAATTCGCACCAGTGTTTGTCCCGCTATAGTTGCCATAATTGCTGTAATGGTTTTGCCCCCGGTTTTATGAGTAAATACTCACGTGACTTCATACGCAAGTCGTCAGGCGTGGGTACCTGGTCAAGCGACAGGGTGAAGTGAGTGGCCAACATCGTCTTCAACTCCTCATTCCTTACTCCATCCATGAACTTCGAAGCAATCGCCAAGTTTCGCTCGGATATTCTCTCATCCGGGTTGCTTCTCCTCCTAAGCAATTCAAGGTCGTCCAAGAATTTATCTATGGATTCTTCATCTCTTTGACGCCTCTTCTCGAACTTCACCATAGCCTGGTGCCCTTGTACTCCAGAGCCGAAACGATTCAGCAGGATGTCGAATATCTTGCGAGCGCTGTCTCTCTCATTGGCTCTTTTCGCCATTACACAACTTAATGCAGTACCCTCCAGGTTGCTCGTCAGCGCGCTGCACTCTTGTTTCTTGGAGAGATTCTCTTCCTCAAAGTGTAACTTCATCACCTCTATCCAAGTATCAATGCAGCCGTCTGACTCGTCTTTATATGACTTCGGCTTTTTCAGTGTCCTTCTTGACCTCTCTCCTCTCTCAGTTGACTTCGAGAGCTTGGTGATGAATGTTTCGAGAGATCTGTTCAGAGGCTCAAACATCGAGGCATACATCGTTGTGTCCTGTGAGACTGTAGTCAGATCTGGTACTGAACTGACTTGTGGCACGGTTGGCAACCTTGTCTCCGGGGTGGCATCTGCCTCCGGCGGGACTGGATTCGTCCAGCCAGGCCTCTGCGGGGCTGCCCTCGGCCGCTCCTTGTTTCTTGGTTCGTAGTTCGTTCTCGAGCCTTGCTGGGCTCTGGCATTGCTGCCCGTACCATCTCCATCATTCGCATGGCGTGAGCGCTCCCTTTGGTTGGAATGCTCCTGCCAACTACTCCCATTCAGGATCGCGTCAAGCTTCCGCATCATTAAGTCAGACTTTGCATCTAACCTTTTCTCCAGGCTAGTCATCGTGTGGGCGTAGGTACTATCATGATCTTTCAACAATCGTTCGATCTCCCTGGTCATCCTAGCCTCTCTTTCGTATGACTCCCTGTTTGCCTGTGCTAGGCTCTCCGCCAGGCATTGATCGGTGTTGCGAATCAACTGAGCCTGATCAACCCTCGCCTGCGACTTCATATGCGTTAGTTCGTCTCTCAGATTCTCTTGACCTTTGTGAGCTCTCTCATCAACCTGATCTATTCTTTTAGTCATGTCCCGCCTCAGTTCATCCAGACCATTCATTACGCCAGCGAACATGTCACTTATGTCGCCAGTGGCCCCAAATGACGGGGTTAGTCCCAGAGAAGATGAGGTCAACTACGGCTGCAGCCTGGTGCTTGATGACGCACCGCCTTTTTGTTTGCTCATCGACGTCATTAATCTGTCGAAGGTTGACGACGCTCCCATCGTTATCCCATCTGACATGGGCCTGGTCGGCGAGGTTGATGACGCCTTCCTGCTCATATCATTCCTTGGGCACGTTGTGAAGTTCACATCCGGATGGGTTATCTCCGGGTAGTCATCACTGGAAGTCAAACCTACAGTTGGTAGTGACGCCATGCGTTCGTCGTACAAGGACTTCCAACTCCTCTTGGCCTTCGAACCCGTTTGTTCTTCACTCGGGCTTATACTCAACATCATCGCGTTGTTGCTCTGCTTGGCCAGAGATGAGTGGGTACTAGCCGAATGTGAGTATTCTCCCCTCCACCTGTGACTTTTGGTTTCCGATTTGGACAAGCCCTTGAATAATACTTCCTCTCGCGGCTCGACCTCGGAACGCTCCGAGGTCTCCTCTGTCCTCTCGACTTCCTCCCGCTCGAGGTCCTCGCTCGGCTCAAAGTCGGGTCGAATGAGCGTCTGTTCTCCCTCGTCAAAGGGGTCCACAAGCGTTTCGCTCGCGGTTCCGGCTTCAGCGCTCCGCCTTTGATCGCCATCGAGGTTTTTCTCGCTCCTCAATCTCATTCCGCTCACTGAAAGATCAGATTGACCTTTAGTCGATTCGTTTTCAGCAAACACGTCGGAGGCGCTGCTAAACGAGGACTGGCTACGCCTAGTTTTAAACTTTCGCGTGCTGCCCTTGCTCAGCCTGGGAATCTTAGTAGTCGATCCTAACGAGTCCCTGCGCTGCATACTTTGTGACACAAAAAAAACTATATTCGTATGTCGAAAAGTCAGTATCAATCTCTTAGGTTTCTCAATGACAATCTTAGTGACTCAGCTAGAGTTACACACACACACAGGGCCTGCTCAGTATTGATATAATGCTAACTCAACCCTGTCGTATAGTATAACAGTATCACCAGATTTTCACAAGATATAATCAACACACAAAACACAATAGATAATCAGATAAGAATATCCTACAGGTGACAGCGACCTTTTGTCAGTATCAATTTATCGCCACACAATTTATCAAGTCACTGCTTTGTTAAAATTAAACAATCTTTGATAAAAAGCAGTGATGACTCAGAAACAGATCAATAAAACTTAGTCTTAAAGAAAAAGACTTCCCTCAATCGGAACGATCCGAAAGAACCAAGCCCAGGACACAATCTTCTCAAGTGGGTGTGTATTTGCTTGCTACACCCACCGAAGTCTTCTTTTAGGTGCCCTGTGATTGCCCGAGCTGTCCTATTAAATGGCTCAAGGCAACCTCTGATCGAAAATCTCCAAAGTCTATGAAAAAGCTCTCCCACACCCGGACTGCTCCAAGTGCACGAGAGTAGGGAACAACTTTTCTTCTCAAGTGAGTGTGTATTTGCCTAATACACTCACCGAGGTGTTCCTTTATTTGTTCCCGGATTGCCCGAACTTTCCTATTAAGTAGCTCAAGGCAACCACACAACCAAAATCACAATCAAAAAAATTTTGCTCGGGCACTTCTGATACACCCGATCTAGAATCCAAAGTTGATCACAAATTTCCGGGTCAAAATGGGCTCTTATGATCCTAATAAGCACGCCTAATATCCTAATATGATTTAAATTAAATGGATATTTTCCTTTTCCCAAATTGCCACAGAAGATTTCCTCAAGTTTCTAACTTTGGGTTGTTTAGAAGGTTTAAGACACTCCGGAGGGTTACTTCGGAGGGTTGTTAAGACACTTAGCCTACTTCGGAGGGTACCTTAATCACCCAAGTCACTTCGGAGGGTCCCCCTAAATTTACTAAGGAGGGTCAATAAGATGCTTAATATGCTCCGGAGGGTTACTTCGGAGGGTACCTCCAAAATTTTCAAATTTCTGAGCTTCACTCAGAAGGGCCTTCAATTAACTTCAGGAAGCGTCAAAACAAGCTAAATTCTCTATCAGGGGGGCTGTCTTAACTTCTTTGGATAACCTCGCGGAAATTTTCCACTAAGGAGGGTTGCTAAGGGCCTTAGCTGACTCCAGAGGGTTACCTCGGAGGGTTCCTCAAAAATCAAGAAAAAAGGTTATGTTACCGCAACAAAGTCTCCAAAAGCGGTCTACCTGACTTAAAACTAGGTTGGCTGACTCGGTCAATCTTCCCAGTTGAATAAAAAGATGTTTTGATAAAATTTTCTGCCGCTCGGAGGGTTACCTGTAATTTGGACCCTCCGAACCAACAAATTCTAAAAAATTTTTCTTTTCCGAGATTATCAACCCAAAAACGGTTGCGGTCCGGAAAAGTGGTCCAAAACGTCGACTTATGGTACCAAAATTATCCCGATCGGATGACTAGTATTTGAGAAATTGCCAAAAACGTGTTTGTCCAAATGGCCTTTTTTCACCACCTATATAGGTTCTGTGTAGCTTTTTCCGCAATTCCTATCGAAAGTGCCTAAAAATAATTGAAACGAGCGTAGTAGCCCTGTACGGCACTGGAATAGTGCAAAAAACCGGATCAAAATTGGTTTGGAGACAAAAATTTGGCCAATAACTATCAAATTTGGACCCTCCGATTCCTTCCTTTTCCGATCCTTAAGTCGTTAGCTCTATCTACGGAGCTGATCGGAGGGTTACTCAAGAATTTCTCTAGTAACCGAGCACGTTATGCTAGCACGCTCTTAACACAAAAAATTTTATTGCTCTAACTCTAGAAACTCAAAAACTCGATCCCCAAAACCGATTGACAAAATTCAGAAAATTATCGAAATTTTGACCGAAAAAATTTGGTTTTTTCCAACTTCTACTGAGTCTTTTCTCACGCAATTTCTTTAGTTAGGGGGATCGAACTACGTAGCTACTCCCTATATAAAAGCTTTTTGTTGTTCGGAAAAGCTCGGTGATCCAAAAATTTGGGGGTCTACAGTTCGATCGAAAATCGATGATTTTCGACAAAATTGGGTGTTTTTTGGGTCTAATCGAGGAGATAAGTAATATGTAATAAGGATAATAACCTATTAATAGTCGTTAATGAATAGTACTATACCCTCCTTTGCACCAAAATACCCGAATTAAGACCCTTAACTCGGAAATTTAAAATCGATGGAGGGTACAATCGGACCGCCTCAATCGTGCCCCCCACCACTTAAGTTTTAATGAAATAGTACCCGAACGATACTAAAATTGCTTCAACGATACCCAACAGTCGTTGCGGATGTTGTCCCTGATGTCCCTGTTGAGTGTGGAACAAGTTGATCAGCTTGCCACTCTACCCTCCGGCCACCGGCAAAATCACCATTAACGTGCTTAAACACTCAAATTACACTCGAGGGAGGGTATCCAACCCTTCACCAAAACACACAATCTTTCTATCAGAAACGATATAAATTAATCTGAAACAACAACAAACAGGAAGGTCAGATCACATCTCGTCCGGAAACAACATATAAACTGTCACTTTACATTTTTTACTGTTTTTGGTCTTTTCTGGATTTTTTACTGTTTTTTGTACTTTTTTTTATTTTCCAATAAATTTGTTTTTGGTTTTTTGTTGGTTATACCCTATTTTTGTTTGGTTTTACGCTTTCTCTTTAATTGTTTTTGGTCCTGGGACCTCAGGACAAGCGGGCTCTAGATTTCCCACCTAACCCTCCGGCCCCCGGAATTTTCGGTGTTAACTAAGTTAAAAAGCTAATTAGTACTGGACGGAGGGTACGCACCTTCCCCCAGTACAATAACGGTCATTAAGGCCTCTAACTCGGGCATACGCCTGGAGCGGAGGGTTCGTCGCTGAAACGCTTGCTGATCATGATGGTCTTATGCCTTTGACAGGCCCACCCAGGAGCGCCATAAAAACGTCTATGTAACGTTCGCCCAAATACTACACAGCGACGGAGCGTAGAAAAAGTACCTATCAACGACTGGCAGGCGTCAGTTACCTTAATCCTGCTCGCTTTTCACCGTCTCGACCTTGCCAGTTGACTTTCTGGTCTGTCTAGGGCTAAGTAAAAAGTTACCATTTTTAGGCCATCAGTCAAACGACTTTTGATCAGCTTTCGTTTACATGCGAACACAACCACAAAGCTGAGTCTCGGATCCTCAGACTACGTGATTGTCATTAAAAACACGGCTCGAACAACCTATTTTAACATGTTTTTGTGTGAAAGTTCTATATTAAATCCATTGGAGATGGATTGACCCTTTCCTCTTTCTAGCTACTCATATTCTGAAATATCAAAAAATAACGGTGTTAATTAAGAGATCTATGACATTCAGGTAGCTACAAAGTTGGTTCTATACAGTCCCTTCACATAAACAGTCTCTGGGGGACCAAGCCTCCGCTCCCGTGATATTCCAGCGATAACGCTCCTATCTCTTCTGATTTGCGTCCCGGGAGGGTTCCGTGGTATATTTCTTCCCCCACTGAAGCCTCCTTCTCCACCAATATTCACTGCTAAGGTCCTTATCGTGTGTTGTTGCCACGATAAGAGGCTTCGTATTTTCCGTCTCTTGTACGACTGTTTTTCACAATTTCTGTCGTTGTTCTGATTTTCGTCACTTTTTGGCTCAAAATGGCCGTTTTTCGTATTTCTGAGAAATATCAACTTGAAAATCGAAATTTTAAAAAATATATATTCCAGAATATTCTGACCCTCCTTTCAAGCACTTTTTTGCTGTTAAGGCCTTTTCTCTCTGATTCGTGCTTCGTCGGAAGGTTGCGCTGTGCCATCTGGCAGAATGGCACAAATCTGATTATCTTCAAGAAAAGAAAATGTCCTGAATCAAAAACCTTCGTGTCCTTGTTTAAACTCCTCTGCTCCGCCCCTCTCATGTTTCACTATCGAATGTTTTTTAATGATCAGCAAATAACACGAAGCTCAACTTCGACTATGTGTTTATCAAGATGTATGTTTCAGTCAGCGATGGATGTGATAAGAAAATCAGAATTGAAAGATATTAAAAATTTAGTTGATAAGGATTCTGCCACAGAGTTGAAAAACAGGAAGCTTTCTGTAGATAATGATGATTCTGTGGAAACCATTCGTCTTGCAAACATGGATTCTGAGCTGGCAGGTTTGTTCATTTTGGGCATTCTTATGTTTTAACAGCAATTTTTCTACTTAAATTTTTTCTAAATTGTTTACACTCTTGAGAAAAACTTGCGTGTAAAAATTGAATGATAAATATGCGAGCAATAAAAAATATGCGAGCAGTTCTGAATATTGGCTTGTTGTGAGGTCAAAATGATACTGGATCCTGCGAATTCATTGATCTATCTGAAATATCGATAAATGCAAGGTTACTTGAACTCATTACTGTGGCATTTTTTTGCAATTTTAGCCTTTGTAAAGAACGTTTGTTAGGTAGGTCAATTATGTTTTCATACAAAAGCCCATTCAATCGTGATTGGTCTGCTCAGACTTTTACGCGCAAACGTTTTGAATGAGAGTTTTATTGATATTTTGTTTTTGCATCATGCTGATTCGCAAAATAAAGACTGATATAAGTTCTAAAGACTGATACAAGTCTGTGGTTATTCGGAGAAATGGTAATAACAAATGAAGGTTTTTCGTTAGGTGAAAATTATTTCAGAGAAATCGGTTACTGAAACTGAGAAAAGCGAAGAAGCAGAGAAGGAATCCAAGAAGTCTGGCGATGCAGATGATTCCGATTCGTGTTCTGAAGATGAATATGTGGTGGAGAAAATAATCAAAAAGCGAATAGTGCAGGGCAAACCGGAATATTTTATCAAATGGAAAGATTGGCCTGCATCAACTAATACATGGGAACCACTTGAAAATCTTCACTGTCCTGAAAAAGTTGATGAATTTGAGTCTAAATTGGCTGAAGCAAAAGCTGAGAAGGCTGCTTCTAAGAAAAAGGTTTGTCTTCAGGTTTCCGCGAAAGTGATTAAAGAATGTCACTAAAAATATTCTTGATACTCTATGAGCTTTAAGGTTGATATGTTATTTTTTGAAATTTTTTTCTTTGAAACTAGAAAATGGTTTTTTTTTTCTTCAAAAAGTCCTTTCTTGGTGTCCTTGGGCTCATTAACATTTTTCCAACTATGTGTTTGCTATGGTTTCAATTCTCAGACCAAATTTACGATGACCCCCTCTTAAATTTTCTGCAGTTACGCTATTTCAGCAATAAGTTGAATGGCATTCGTGCAGTTTTGCCCATAAATTGCCCTAATTGCAATTGCCCTTTAATTCGATTGGTTGTTTAAGAGTCGATGAATAAAGTGCAGACTCTTATTTAGGTCTTGGTTAATTTTTTGTTCGTTTTTTTTCCTGGAAAAAGTCTAAAAGGCTCTATAATACAGATGTGCATTCATGCAAATTAATGCATATAATAAGGCACTCAAGTATATATGAACTTTTTGAGTTATATTCAAATTCATCTGCTAAAATTTAGGTTGATTGCTCTCTTCAATTACCAAATCGAAAGTGGCGCAAGAACAATGATCGATTTTTTCTTCCGAAAGTGGATTTAAAATTTTAAGATTTCCCAGCGGATTAAAAAAAGTTCCAATTAATTCAGTTTTCGTAAATCGAGTTAATTTTATCAAAAAGTTGTCAATCATAATTTTGTCATGAAATTCAAATAGCATTCAAGCCATATATTTTGTACTTTGAAAAACGAAAGTTGAAGTTTTTCCAGAATAGATACCATCGATAGATACTCTGAAGATGCAAAGTTAGTGCGAAAGCGCTTAGTTGAATTGACATTGATTGTTAGCTCTGTTTTTCATTTTTCCTGAAATGAGTCAGTCTTTTTCTGTTTCCTTGCGTTCATTGAATCTTCCAACCGTCTGTTGGCTATGTTTTATTATGGAAAGTTATCAAGAACTAAGGCGAGATTTCAAACTTTTCAAAAAAGTTGATTTTTTTCCGATCTAAAACAATGTTTTCAGATTTTTGAGTTTTTGAGTAGCTGTACGTAATCCGTGGGGGTGGGGTTGAAAATTACCGGAGGTTTAGACATTTTTTGAACAAAAAGGCGTTTTTCATTGCGGGGTTAAAAAGTATCAGGGTGGTTCCGCAATTTTGTATCACTTCAGATAAATATTGTGACAAAACCAAGACAAAAGTTTTGAACATCAAAATTGGCCCAGACTTTTAGTTATTGGCATATTTTTCTAAAACTTCGGGTCAATTTTTTTTGGGGGGGATCTATGAAGAAGTCGATTTGTTGCGAGAGGGCCCCGACCGTTAAGTAGTGCATAGTACTTCAATCATTCTGGCTCGAACATTATGTATCCTTTGTACGTGTACAGTAACAGGCTATTCTTGTTTTATTTTTCATTTCAAATGGCATTTGAAGAAATATTACTAATTTGTTTTTTTTTATCATTTCATATACTGCTAGAGATTATTGTGATTGAATGGTTGCAAAATTGCAAATTGAGTGGTTGCAGAATTGTCTTCTTTTCCATGGAATAAATTAGTAAGTGGTTGATTTTCAGTCGCAGTCGAAGAAGGAGTTCTCTCTGCCACAGTCTGAGATTGGGTATGGCTTCGACCGACAGTTGGAAGCGGAGAAGATCTTGGCCGCCACTGACGCCGGAGGGGCTCTCAAGTTTGTGATCAAGTGGAAAAATAGAGACAAGCCCGACGTCGTCTTAGGTGAATATCATCAATGAAGTTTCATGTTGATATCAGTCATCTTTCAAAAAAGCATAGGTTGAAATTCGAAACGTTTTGTCACCAAAAGAATTTCACATGTTAATTACACTTGCGAAGCAAAGTGTATTAATACGAACTTTCTTTTTTTTCCAACCTAAGTCGCAAACAAAAAGTGCTATTTTTGGTGGCCCTTTTGAATCGGTTGGCTGCTGTAGCAGTATAATATCAGGTGCTTTGACGTTTGATTAATAAAAAGTTAACACAGCTGATTCACTTTCAGTTCATCAAATGAACTGAAATGCATAACTTATACATAATTTGGCTCTATGCTTTCCGATATATTTCATGCAAAATTGTGTCTTTTTCTATTTGACGCTACTTTTGCTGCATCGAATTGGCACTTTATTAGCATATGTAGCTGCGTTATTGGTGGCTAGTTTTTGAGGACTTAAAGCATCCGTGGCTGAGTGGTTAGAGCGTGAGACTCAAATTTGCTAGGTCGCGGGTTCGACTCCGGAACGTAGCCGAGTTTTTGCTACTTCGAGGCTTATTTCTACTTTTTCTTATTTCACTCGGTAGATCTGCATTTCGGTCGTGTTCTCGCAAGTGTTTGCGAACCACAGCTTCGCTTCTATTTTTTTTAACCTTCGATATCAAACTGTTAAGGAGATTTTTTTTCTAGTTAACGACTAGCTTAACAGGCTCTTTTTCCTTCCCCCTGCAAATTTTTACAAGTAAATTTGTTGACCACATTGTCCGATTGTTATGAAAATTTTTAAACAGACGAATAAGGCCACGACAAACATATTTTTGTCTTCATAATCAACCTCATTAAACCGCTCATTCCACTAAAAATTGAAGCTCGTGTGAGGTGGGGGGGGGGGGGGGGGAATTAAAAAGAACCGCTCAACAAAATCAGTTGAATCACTTGCTGAGGAGGAGGAAGAAAAGGCAGCTGACTTATTATCCATGCAGCTGACTTCTTTTCTGTTGTCCTCTATTAACATTCCAGGTTGCTTCTACCTTGGCCTGGAGGTAAATCAGTTGCCTTTATGCCTTAACGTCTAGGGTTCGAGTCGTGACAGGACCTTGTTTTTTTCAGTACTTGGAAAATTGGAAAAAAGTTTCGAGAAAAATGAATTGTTGATTTTCCGTTTGTTTGCTCAAGTATAAGGGGGACTTGAAAGATTCTACAACTTTTTTTTCATAAGATCTTTTTCAGTTGGTGTTTGTTCAAAGATTGTCTGTTTATTTGCCTTATCATTGATTTTTTTTGCTGTAAGCATCTTTCTTTGTAGTTGCAAGTGCAATGCTCTGTTTCTTTTCTTACTTTTTTTCCGTTGTTGCTTTTTTTAAATTTTAAATTTAAGTGTCTGCTATGTTTGCTTGGAGTGAAGTTTTTTCGATACATGAATGTTTATATGACCTGGTTTTTTTCAAAAATTTTTTCTCGGCTTGTTATGTTTGGTGTTCGCCTTTTTGCCTAAATGATCTGGAATATAATAGTTATAAGAGTAATGAACATGTCTTGTTTTTTCTACAAGTCCTGTTTTTTTTCCAGGAAAAAGTTATAGGATTTCACGTTTTATAAATTTCTTGCGGTTTGATATGTGATTTCTTTTCAAGTTCAGTTCATTTCCTTAGTTAAAAGCTCCGCTATCGAACAGCAAAAGTGTAAAGGTCACAAAAACATAATCGACTTCTAGTTTCGACTGTAGAATATAATTTTACGATGACGCCCTATTCAATTTTCTGCAGTTTTACGCTATTTTAGCAATAATTTGATTGGCATTCTTGCAGTTTTGCCTGTAAGTTTCCCTTATTGCAATTGCGCATATATTCGATTGGTTGTTTAAGAGTCGATGAACGAAGAGCAGACACTTATTTAGGTCTTGGTTAATTTTTTGTTTATTAATGCATATAACAAGGCACTGAAGTATATGTGAACTTTCTGAGTTCAATTCAAATTCATTTCCACAAATTTCTAATAACTACAGATGTGCATTCATACATATTGATGCATTTGCGAACGCACTTATGTGTATATGCTATTTTTGAGTTCAATTGAAATTGATCTGCTGAAAGTGACGTTAATAGCACTGTCCAAAAACGAACGTGGATATGGCGCAAAAAAAATGTGGACGATTTCTTGCTTCGAAAGTGGAATGTAGTTTTTAGATTTCCAGCGAAATAAAATTTCAAAATTTGATCCAGTTCTCTCGAATTGGGTTAGTTTTTTCAAAAATGTGTCAATTGGCTATGTTTTTCCATGAAAAATTTTTGTTCATTTGTTTTGGCTTAGAAAAATGTTGGCATATGTGTAACTATTTTTTTCAAAAGATTGTTTTTCAGCCGCAGAAGCCAATATCAAATGTCCGCAAATTGTGATCAAATTTTACGAAGATCGGCTAACATGGATGTCAGCCAATGTTCTCACCGGAAAAGAGGAGGCAGAGAGACTGGAACAAATGCCGAGCAAGGCTTGAATTAAATTATCGTCATCGAAAAAGCTTCAATTATGTTTATTTCGTCTCTTTGAGTTTTGAAAAACTGAATGTTTGTTGATGGTGTTTTAACAATAATGTATTGTAATAGATTTTATTAGCAGTATTTTTGCTGATACGTTGTTGATTTTAATGATGACTAAAATCTTAATTGTTTTCGAACCCAATTGATTTAAAAAAATTTCTGACATCCTTTTTCTTAAGGCTGATGTCAGATTTGCATTAGCGTCGAAACAGTTTTTATCTAACGTGATTACAAAAGAATGATCTCAAAAGAGACCTAAATTTCAAAAAGTATGTATGCGTTAACGGAAAATTCCGTAGCGCATTTGACACGCTCGCCCCCACATTTGGTATTGTTTTATGCCATTCAATTTCGTTCGACTAACCCTAGTTTTTTTTCTTAAAATGCGTTTGACACCGAATTACACTGAGTTTTAGAGGGACACACGCGCGCTAAAAACCCAACACCGAATTACACTGAGTTTTAGAGGGACACACGCGCGCTAAAAACCCAATTTTTAAAAAATCATAAACTTCCAAAAAATACAATACAAATGTCGTTGTGGCTTGTAAAATTTTTGAGAACATCGGGTTTTTCTAGTGTTTCGGGGGAGTTCGAAAATCAATCTGTTCGATCTGTACATTTGCGATCAGCTTAGTGTGTTATTACGAACCTTCTTTTTTCTAACCTTACTCCCAAATAAAATAGTTAATTAAAAGTGTTTAGAAAATTCAATGTAGCATTGGAAATTGCATAGCGTCTGTTCTCTGGTTAAGTTGGTACCTAGTAAGATTTCGTGGCTGCGTGGTTAGCGCGTGAGTCTCTTAATATTTAGGTCGCAGGTTCGAAATGCAGAGGTTGCCGAAGTTTTTTTTTTAATTAATTCGAGGGTTTCCAATTTTTATTATTGCACTTTAGAGAGCTGCTTTTGTCGAGTTCTCGCAAGTGTGTTCGAAGCGAAGCTTCGTCTCTCTGCTGCAAAAGTTGATAAGAATTTCATCCCCTGAACAAATTTTCAGGCCTATGCTTGATATGCATAACTTAGGTGGCGTCGCTTTCGCTTCGATCACTGAAATTGGTAAGGTATTTTGCATTCTGATTTGTCATGCAAAATCAGGTGCCTCAAATAAATCTTAGATGGGTTCAAATGATATTTTGTGTGAAAGCCCTTGGTAATGATTCTGTTCTTATTTATCCTTGCGTAAGCCAGGGTTTTGTAACAGGGTACTACACTTTTTTCCCGTTACTATCTTTGTTCACAAAATGGTAATTTTTAAAACCGCTGAATTAATAGCATAGTTGGAGTGTATTAAATGCATATGCACTGGTCGTTATTAAGAGTTGCAGGTAAACTTAAAGAGTTGGAAAGCTTGTTTTTTCTGTGTTGAAAGTTTTGTGAGTTGTCGTTTGTTGCGCGTTGTCTTGGCACCCTTTTGTTTGGCTGAATATTTGTAGTTGATTTTTTTCTGCGAAAACTAATCGTACCGGAAACTTGACCAAGTGACTGATCTCCCCTTTGAGAAAATGAATAAGGTTAAGGATTTAGCCTTGAAATAAGATTTAGGGCTTGAACTTTCTGAGCTGATATTCTGGTTGGTTTTAGTTTAAATATATTTACCTTTGCAATCAGCATAAATGTTTTGTGTTTTTTCCCGTAAATAACTTTGTTCTCATAATAGTCCATGTTGAAGGAGTTGTAATTTCCTTCAAATCACCACTTACTGATGTACCACTTTCATCCACCTATGTTCATTATATTTAAGATTCGTTTTTAGTAGTATTTGCGAGATTTTGTAATGTTGTTATTTTTCTGCCGGAAGTTTTTTGGTTGATTTTTTGCGTGGGTATAGGGCTTGAAACTTTCTGAGCAACTATTCTGGTTGTTTCTTAATTTCAATGTTTTTACCCTTGCAATCAGCTTGAATTTTTTTCGTAATTTTTTCTCGTAAATAACTTCGTTTACAGAGTAGTCCAGGTTGAAGGAATAATTATTTCCTTCTTATAACCACTTCTGAGGTATCACTTACTTCTATCTATGTACCTTTTATATAATATTCGGTTTTTAGCGGTATATGCAAGATTTTGTAAGATTGTTATTTTGCCAAATTTTTTTTGGTTGATTTTCAATTTATTTGATAAAATTCTTTCGGCTTTTTACCTTGTGTATTCTGTTAATTTCTGGTTAAGTGTCCTGAAGTTGATTAACATTTGGGATTGTTTCTAAGAAACTTTGAGTTAAACTTCTCCGGCCCTCCTAACTTCTCCGAAACTTATCAACTTGTTTTTTTTCTTCTCCTACACAAAATTTTTATCGCTCAAAAATTCATTCGATACTTCTTGAATGGCATTCTGTATTTGGACGCTCAACTAACTGCAACATTGCACTAAAACATTAATAATTTTGGGCGGCGTCGGTTTTGCTTCTATCACTGAAATTGGGTTGGCATTTTGCATTCTGATCCTTCTGTATTTGTCACGCAAATCCAGGTGCCACAAATAAATATAAGATGGGTTCGAATGATAGCAAGGGTTTTGTAACCGGGTGCTAGACTTTTTTCCCCGTTAATATCTTTGTTCACAAAATGGTAAATTTTAATATTTAAATTTTAGAACTATTTAAAATCGCTGAATTAATAGGATAGTTCGAATATATTTAATGCATATGTACCTTTCGATGTTAAGAGTTGCAGGTGAACTTTAAGATTGTAAAGCTTGTTTTTTCTAAGCTGAAAGTTTTGTCAGTTGTCGTTTGCGCGTTGTCTTGGCACCCTTTTGTTTGGCTGAATATTTGTAGTTGATTTTTTTCTGCGAAAACTAATCGTACCGGAATCTTGACCAAGTGACTGATCGCCCCTTTGAGAAAATAAATAAGGTTAAGCATTTAGCCTTGAAATAAGATTTAGGGCTTGAACTTTCTGAGCTGCTTTTCTGGTTGTTTTGAAATTTGAATGTATTTAATTTTGCAATCAGCATAACTAATTTTGTATTTTTTTCCGTAAATAACTTCGTTCTCATAATAGTCCATGTTGAAGGAATTGTAATTTCCTTCAAATCACCGCTTACTGATGTACTTTTTACATCCACCTATGTTCATTCTAATTAAGATCCGTTTTTAGTGGTTTTTCGAGATTTTGTAAGGTTGTTATTTTGCTGCCGGAAGTTTTTGGTTGATTTTTTGCGTGGGCATAGGGCTTGAAACTTTTTGAGCATATATTTTGTTTTGTTTTTTAGTTTCAATGTTTTTACCCTTGCAATCAGCTCAAGTTCTTTTCGTAATTTTTACCTCGTAAATAGTTTCGTTTACTGAGTAGTCCAGGTTGAAGGAATAAAATTATTTCCTTCTTGTCACCACTTCTGAGGTATCACTTACTTCTACCTATGTTTTTTTTTTATTTTCGGTTTTGAGCGGTATATATGCAAAATTTTGTAGGACTGTTATTTTGCCAAAAATTTTTTGGTTGATTTCCAATTTATTTGATGAAATTCTTTCGGCTTTTTACCTAGTGTATTCTGTTAGTTTCTGGTTTAGTGTACTGAAGTTGATTAACATTTCAGATTGAGAAACACCGGAAACTTGACCAAGTGACTGATCTCACCTTTGAGAAAATGAATAAGGTTAAGGATTTAGCCTTGAAATAAGATTTAGGGCTTGAACTTTCTGAGCTGATATTTTGATTGTTTTTAAATTTAAATGTATTTACCTTTGCAATCAGCATAATTTTTTTTCCCGTAAATAACTTCGTTCTCAAGGTAGTCCATGTTGAAGGAATTGTAATTTTCTTCAAATCACCACTTACTGATGTACCACTTACATCCACCTATGTTCATTGTATTCAATATTCGTTTTTAGTGGTATTTGCGAGGTTTTGTAATGTTTTTATTTTGCTGCCAGAAGTTTTTTGGTTGATTTTTTGCATGGGCATAGTGCTTGAAACTTTCTGAGCAACTATTCTGGTTTTTTTTTTAGTTTCAATGTTTTAACCCTTGCAATCAGCTTAAGATTTTTTTGTAATTTTTACCTCGTAAATAATTTCGTTAACAGAGTAGTCCAGGTTGATGGAATAATTATTTCCTTCTTATCACCACTTCTGAGGTATCACTTACATTTACCTATGTACCTTTTATTTAATATTCGGTTTTTAGCAGTATATGCAGGATTTTGTAAGATTGTTATTTTGCCAAATTTTTTTTGGTTGATTCTCAATTTATTTGGTGAAATTGTTTCGGCTTCTTACCTAGTATATTCTGTTAGTTTCTGGTTTAGTGTACTGAAATTGATTAACATTTGAGATTGTTTCTTAGAAACTTTGAGTTAAACTTGTCCGGCCCTCCTAATTTCTCCGAAACTTCTGAACATGGTTTTTTTCTCTTTCACAAAATTTTTATTGCTCAAAAACTCATTCGATACTTCTTGAATGGCATTCTGTATTTGGACTCCCAACTACCTGCAGCATTGCACTAAAACACAAATTTTTTTGGGCGGCGTCGGTTTTGCTTCGATCACTGAAATTGGGTAGGCATTTTGCATTCTGATCCTTCTGTATTTGTCACGCAAATTCAGGTGCCACATATAAATATAAGATGGGCTCGAATAATAAGCAAGGGTATTGTAACCGGGTGGTAGACTTTTTTCCCGTTAATATCTTTGTTCACAAAATGGTAAATTTTAAAACCGCTGAATTAATAGCATAGTTGGAATTTATTAAATGCATATGTACCTTTCGATGTTAAGAGTTGCAGGTGCACTTTAAGATTGTAAAGCATGTTTTTTCTAAGCTGAAAGTTTTGTCAGTTGTCGTTTGTTGCGCGTTGTCGTGGCACCCTTTTGTTTGGCTGAATATTTGTAGTTGATTCTTTTCTGCGAAAAATAGTCGTACCGGAAACTTGACCAAGTGACTGATCTCCCCTTTGAGAAATTAAATAAGGTTAAGCATTTAGCCTTGAAATAAGATTTAGGGCTTGAAATTTCTGAGCTGCGATTCTGCTTGTTTTTAAAATTAAATGTTTTTAATTTTGCAATCAGCATAAATAATTTTTTTTATTTTTTCCCGTAAATAACTTTGTTCTCATAATAGTCCATGTTGAAGGAGTTGTAATTTCCTTCAAATCACCACTTACTGATGTACATTTTACATCCACCTATGTTCATTCTAATTAAGATTCGTTTTTAGTGGTATTTCCGAGATTTTGTAATGTTGTTATTTTGCTGCCGGAAGTTTTTTGGCTGATTTTTCGCGTAGGCATAGGGCTTGAAATTTTCTGAGCAACTATTCTGGTTGTTTTTTTTTGGTTTCAATTTATTTAGGCTTGCAATCAGCTTAAGTTTTTTTGTAATTTTTACCTCGTAAATAACTTCGTGTACAGAGTAGTCCAGGTTGAAGGAATAATTTTTTCATTCTAATCACCCCTTACTGATGTACCACTTACTTTCACCTTAGTACCCTTTATTTAATATTCGTTTTTTGGCGTTATTTGCAAGATTTTTACACAAGCAAAGCTTGTGTTATAGTATGAATTCTCTTTTTCAACCTAAGTCTCAAATATTGTTGCGGCGCAAATTTTGTTGCGAAAAAATGTGTTCATTTTGAAATGAAAGTGTTCGTTTTGACCAAGAATCAGCTATTAAGTACAGCCAATGTTAAGGATATTAACACATAGTACCACAAGGTAGCTTCAAGGTAACATGGATCTGCAGCGTAGAGTTAGGAAAGCAGGCCCGCAACAAAATAAAAGGGTTCGAATCTAGGCAGGGTCGGACTTTTTTAATGAACATTTTCGTATAATAGTTGAAATGCGACCGCTTTATAAATTGAGGTTTGTTAGTTGGTAAATTTTTTTCTTAAATTGAGCGGTACTGATAACGCGTCATAATTGGCCTGCGTCAGTTAGCACTTATGTAGACTCATTGGTGTGCGTCACTTAAGAAATTTTGTAGACTCAATGTTTTTCGCATTCATTTTTTTCCAGTAGCGTTAGCGGTCATAATTTTTTTGCTTGTGTATGAGAGTTGTGTTTTCGCCTCTGTGTTTAAGATTGTTATTTTACCAAAAAATTTTGGTTGATTTTCAATTTGTTGGGTGTAATTTTTTCGGTTTTTTCACCTAGTGTATTTTGTTAATTGCTGGTCAAATGTATTGAAGTTGATTAACTTTTGAGATTGTCTCTTTAAAAACTTAAGTTAAACCTTCCGACCTTGCTCTTGAAAATATGTAGCATTTTTACGCCTGCTATTATTATGCTTTATCAAATCGGAATATAGGCTTTTTCGGGTTAACTGGTTTATTAAAATAGCTTGGTTTATCATAGCTGAAGTTTTTTTTAGCGTCCACGCTTCTCAAGCACATTTTGCCTGTAAGTAACAACTACGCCCGGGAGAGCAAAGGGCCTAGGTTCGTATCTGCCAAGGACCTGTTTTTTAGCTTTAAAGCCACCTATTTTTTTGTTTGAAATTCGCAAGTTGAGATTTTATCATAAAACAGTCAGTATTTTTGTTCTGTGTACATGGGGTCATTGACTCTTCTCCAACTGTATGTTCATTATGTTTTTTCCGTGTAAATTACAGTTAACACAATCTGAGTCGTTTGTTACTTCCCTATTTCTTTCATGTTTAAAAACTAAAATTAAATTAAAAACAAATGGCTGCTGCTGGATGATGTTGACGACTGGCTAGAATCCTGATCTAGTATTGTTCGTTGTTGTGCTGAATCAGCTGTGTGGGGGGCGTGAACTGTGGTGGCATCAGTGTTCTGTTGTTGTGGAGTTGTATCTGCTGTATTTTCTTGTAGCATCTGTCTAAATTCATCCATGATGTCGTGTTTATCTTTTATATCAGTGAAGCGGTTGATGAGATCCTCCTCTGTGGCATGTTCAGTCGGGTGGTCTGAAGGTACGTAGTGGCGTCTTCCAAATTGCTGAGATGTTTTTTCATCTCGGTTTCTGAGTCAGCTATGATGCAGTTCATATTGATGTCATTGATGGCTTTTCGTACTCGTTTGAAGAGGCGCTCTAGTCGGGCGATGGGAAGATTTCGCTGGGGGAGAATGGTTTTTTTTGGGCATGGCTAGTTTGTCGTAGATGTCATATGCAGTCATAGTTTTGTTAGTTCCTACTTTGTTAGTTCCTGTCCTAGGTAGCTAGACGAAAACTTTAAAAAAAAATGAAACAAAAGAACAGATGCGGTAAATATATTTTCAAATAAGTATAACGAAATAAAATAAGCAATTGAAAATTACAAATGCTTGATAGTAGTTCGTTCCGATACTTAGACGGGCGGAAAATAATTTAAAGTAAACGTAAAGTTAACGTCCTTTTACCAAAGTTATGCTATGGGGATCCGTATTGTTAAACCGATTTTTTAAATTGTTTTCTTTAAAAAAAATCTTAAGCAACTTCAAAACGAGTGTTCCTTGGTTGGCACTAAAGACAAATTGTGCTTGCAGCTCGTTCAAGGGGTAGAGCAAGGATGTGGTTTCTGGCAATTTAGCTGAGTGTCATATAGAAAACGAAAGTGTAATCATTTCTAGTTTACACGGTGTATTTGAGCTTTTTCTTGCACGTTGATTTGATTATAAATTAGTTGGTTGCACGTGTCTGGTAATTCAGTTTTACTTTTTTCCCAATTTTGTATTTGCTGAGTTCTGGTTTTCATTTTCTTTCCCGGAGTTTTCCTGATTGCATATGAAAAGTTGAAGTCATCTAAGATGGTTGTCAATTGTCAAATTGGCATATAACAGCAGGAGTTTTGTAGTTGTGGCTTTTCTTTCGTTTTTGGTCTACTAGCTTAACATGCTATATGCGTCATATCGCAAGTGGTGCGAAGTTTCTTATCGTAGGTGGTGCCTCTGCTCTGATCAGAGTTTCCTTTCGCTAATTCTACCACGTGGTTTGTTTGACTTTTTAAAACATCTCTCCAATTTCGTTTTTCAGACAGTTTTCAAATGACGTTCGCCGTTGCCATTTCTCGATTTGATGCATATCGAGATATAAGGGAAGGTGAAACTATTTAAGTGGTTCTACTTGATGCAAAAAAGTTGCGCTTTTCCGTTCTTGCAGCTTTCAGGTTGACATCTTTTTTGATGAAAACAGTTTGAAGGATAATTGGTGATATGTTACAATGGGTGGTAATTTTGAGTATAGTGCATGTATTGAATTTCAGAACTATTATGTATAATCCAGTTATTTCATTTTCGATCGATCAATTGTTCTACTACTTAGATAGTTTTTGTAAATACATTACTCTGCCAAAGGAAATGCTATTCTAAGACTCAATTTTTACACTTCTTTGAAAAATTTGGCTTTTGAAATAAATTATAAATAATGTTCGAAGTATTACAAAAAGCGATCCCGCTATTGAAATTAAACCAGCACCTATTCTAATATCTCACAGGATATTTTTGCATATTGATGAATTGTAAAATCCACACTTATTGTAGCTATCATGTCAGTTGAAAACTACTGAGCTTACAGCAGACCTAGAACTCGGTGTGCTTTTTTTCGATTTTTTTTCAAGATAAACTTTTTCTACACCCATTGTCCGGAATAGCGTAGACCTTTGCTATATCTGTGATGAACCTGAACAGCTAAAGTGGGCTCGAAAAGGCTTCGAAGTATCTGATAGAAACATGGTTGTTTTATTTTGAGTAAGAATGGTTCGAAGAGCATCTATCAGTTTGGAATTCAGCATTTTCTACACACCTACTTACTGTTCAATCGATTTTAGTGTCAGTTCGGACTTCGTTTGCGATGCTTTTGCTCTCTCTCCAATCAATGTTGATGCAATGCTGAGGGTAATTTTCGCATGTTTTCTCTTTAACATAAACCAACCAACTGATAAGCATAAACGACAAAGAATCTCTGCAAAATTGTCTGATTCTGTAAAACTGTCTATGATTTTTTTTTGCAGCTGGGTTATAAACCAATATTAGAAAAAGCAGCTCGTTTACAAACCTATTGCATCAATTGTTAAAGCTCTAGGCCAATTTCAAACTCTTTTGAACATTTTCGGAGGAAGGACTTTAATTTGTTTTTCTATTGAAATTTTATATGTTGAATTTATCAACTTGGTGCAAAGTTCAAGTAAGATAATCACGCTGATGTTTTCAAGATCATTTTTTTTTTCAGGATTGTCATGTCAAAAAGGGCTGCTTTGTAATTATCCATAATTAGCTTACCTCCTAATTTGCACATAATCAGTTCGATATATCATTAGTCTCTTCTCTTTTTTAGTTTCCAATTATACTGAGTTTAAAATTAGAAGTGAACGCTACGTTATTATTTGTCTAAGTTTGTTTACCAATTTTGTTCTTTTGCAAACCAAATTATTACGCCCATTTACAATTTAAATTGTTTGACTCGACTTTTCCTTGACATAACGTCCAAATTAGATAAGTAATTTGACCTTGCACAAAATATTTAATGGACATTTTGCAATAAAAATTCTTTAATAATAGAACAACTACCAACTTATAGAAAACCGAGTCAGTATTGATTTAAACAGCGTTTAACGCATCGAGATTTGGAGCTTCGTTTTAGTTTGTTCTAAATCCTCAGAACTGGATATTATTTATTTATTTTTGACTATCAAGAGTATAACCGAATAGGTCCGTTCTTTTCGGTCGTGTCAACAACTGCTTTGGAACACTATTACGCGATTAGATTTTTCGGCACTTATTTAGTCGGGTATTTAATTGATTTATCGTACCAAGAGGTAAGAGTTACTCCCAAACATAGAACTCTTAGAATTACGAAGTTAGTCGTTTTCTTCAAAATTTTATAATGAGCGACGATCGAGAGCGACTCATTCACGAACACTCTCCCGAAAGCAGTTCCAAGAACTCGGCCTTTGAAGACGACACCCTAACAGTAGAGATCGAAGGTGAGATATTGATAGGACATCTGTGATGTTACTATTTCAGCTTGAGAATCAGGTGTCTGCACCATTAGAGGCAAAGCTTAACATCTGGCTTTTGCCCCGCAATATGGCCCTAATGCGCGTTTAAGCTGAGATGCACTGGCGCGTCCACAAAGAGTAGTGTAATGCTTGGAAAGAAATTCGGGTTGTATCGTTTAATTTTTTTGTCTGTTTTTACTCTTGCAATTAGCAAGGTTGTAGTAACCGCGTACTAGATCTAGAATGTTTTCACCCGTAATTTTAAAAAAAATTGTGAGGTCTCATCTGCATGTGGCTTGGTTTATATTGAATTCAAATTTCTTAGCGTCTTGGGCTCATTTAGCTTGGAGGTAACGAATACACTTGGCACGTTAAAGTTCCTTAGTTCGGCATATTATTTGTTTGTCTATGTTTTGGCGGCTTAGCAACCTTATCTTAGAATAGTTTTTTTTTGCTGTGCGCAGTTTTCACTGTAGTTGCTTTACTCCTTCATTTTTTTTACTAACCTTGACTTCGTAATTTTGTTTTACGTAAAAACTTTAAACGCGGTCGAAAATTGTTTTTGGTTGTATTTTTTGCAAATGATGGGACTTGATGGGTTTCTTTTTCTGTCTGCTAGCTTGCGGTGCGAAGCTCAGCTTGGCCTCTGTGAATGATTTAAGTATGGTAATTTTATTTTTTTAGAGATAAACAATTAGGATTCTCAAGAAAAACTAGAGAATTAATTTTTTGCTCTTGCTTTTGACAACTAATAATTTTTGCCTTCTGGGAAAAGATAAATAATTGCCATACTTAATTTAATCAAAAATAAAACAAAACCTGCCATATTGTGGAAATAGTTTTTACGGAGTCCCTTAATCTGACACTGTTATTTAGCAATGTACTGGCCAAAAGACGAGAGTCGATGAACGTAGTGAAGACTCTTGTTGAGGTCGTGATGTTTTTTTTTTCAATTTTTTTCTGGAGTTAGTGTTTCGCGGTTTGACTTTTTTCAAGTTCAATTGATTTCTTTTGTTCGAAAGGAAACAAAATTCTTTAATGAACAGCAAAAGTGTAAAGGTGATCGAAGAAAAGCGTGATCGACCTTTAATTTCGATTTTAATTTTCAGCAGACTAAAAAATCAAATGTTGATTCAGTTTTCTTAAATTGGGTTACTTTTTATCAAAACTTTGTCAATCATAAACTGTTGTTAAAATTCAAAGTGATTTATGGTCATATTCCTGTTTGATAGAAATAATTTCTATGAAAATGTGTATGATTTGGTTTTATCATTTTTTTGTGATTTTTGAAAAGCTTTGGACAAATTTATCACTTTTTACAAAAATATAGGATTCATCAAAAAGTGCGTTACCAATTTTTGAAAAATTGATAAGATTACCCACTCACCTGTTAGCGTGCACATTCCCTTAGTCTTGTTTTACCATAACTCTTTTTCTACAGGTTTCCACAAACTAAGGGGATTTTTTAAACCGACATTTTTTTAAAAACTACCCTATCAAATCTAAGATTTTGAGTTCAATGGATAGAACTGGTTGTTTGAAGCTCTTCTGCATAAGCGGCTGCATCATTTTTTTTACAAAAAAAACTTATGGCCCTGGAAAAAGTCAATTTTTTGGTTTTTGACTGTTTTTTGAAACTTGTCGGTACAACTACTCACCCAAATTTTAGATTTTGATTTTAATCGAAAAAAGGTGTTATGGGAAGTTCCCTTGCGTAAGCAGTTACGCCCGAAGTTTGATTTTCGACTTTTTTTCAAACTTTTTGTTCTCGAAAAATCCCTCCCAATTCTGATATTTTGGGTTCAATCTATTGATCAGCTTATGTGATGCTCCCCTTCATAGTCGGCTACGCCCAGTTTCGTTCCACAAGAAGTAATGGTCCTAGGAAACGTCAAATGTTCGATTTTTTGGCCGTTTTTAAACTTCTTGTTTTTTCTCGAAAACCACCCTTTGAAATCTGAGTTTTTAGGTTCAATCGAAATTACAGGTTGTGTGAAGCTCCCCTTTATGAGAGAAGTTCTCTGTGTAAGCCGGGTCGTCAAAAAATTTTAGCAAAAGTTTGACCTATAGAAATGACACTGTTTCTGCAAAACGAATCTGATATGAAGTGTTTATTCGAGCAAGAGGTTTTGAGAAGCCTCCGTTCATAAGCGGCTACACACCTTGAAATTTGTACAAAATGTTTGGTTTTTGAAAAATTTCCAAATTTTCAAGAAATTTCACCCATATTTTTTTAGAGAAACAATTACGGTTTTGAGTGAAGCCCAATTTTTACACTTGCGAAGCGAGTGTATTAGTACGAACCTTTTTTTCAACCTAAGTGGGGAATATGGGTAAATTTTGGGAAAATTTCGTGGGGAAGTTTTGGGAACATTCAAAGCTTTTTTATAGCATGTGCTTTGAGATTCGAATAGTAATAAGTTAACACAGTTGATGCATTTTTAATTCATCAACTGAATCGAAAAAAGTTAATTGTTTCAAACAACATAACAGTAATGAAAACTCGATATCAGAAAACTCGGTTTCTAACTCAATATATCTTGCAATTTTTTTTGAAATGTAGAAATTATACATAATGTGGCTGCATTGTTTGCAATTTTTTGCATGCAAAGTAAGAGTGGATGCATTCAGTTTGTTTTATTCCAAATTATCACTTGCAAAATTGTGTCTTTGTATTTGGTGTTATTTATAAGCATATGTAGCTGCTTTATTCGTGACTAGTGTTTGTCGGTTGTTAAGCTTACGTGATTGAGTGGATAGTGCGCGAGACCTAAATTCTCTTGATTGCAGTAGGTCGCACATTCGAATCCTACACGTAGCCGAGTTTTGCTAATTCGAGGCTGATTTCTAGTTTTTCTTATTTCACTTGAAAAAGCTGCTTTTTGCCCGTGTTCTGGCTAGTGTTTGTGAAGCGCAGCTTCGCCTCTGTGTTAAATTAACTATCTCATGCCGCATCAGTACAGAAATTTCAAAAAGTTTTCAAACAAATATCTCCAGCTTTAGCTGGGCTCATAGTTTTTTCTAGTTGAAGTTATAAAATTGATTTTTTTTTTCAAAAAGCAATTCAGTAATTTTTCTTGCGTTTTTAAACTCTGTTTCAACTGTCTGTTGACTATATTAATAGTTTCCATTCTGAGGCGACAATTCTACTAATAATGAAATCTTCAAAAAACTGCTGTTAACCTCGATGATAGCCTTAGCTAACAGTTGGGAAATATTTTACTTGGACTATATACAAGAATAACAGCTGAAACCGAAATATGATTTACTTTTTGTTTGTTAAAAAATCAGATATTCAGAAACCGTTTGGGATTTGTTTTTTTTGACGTTTTGGAAAAATTTTCTTTTCTCTCAAAAAGTTTAGTTTTTGTCAAAAACTAATTGATCGATTTTTAAAAATGTTGTAGCAATGAAAATATCGCCCAATATTCCGTTTGCTTGCATGTTGCATATGAGCCTTATCTCTTTTTACAATACCTCACATTCAAATTTTGGATTCCGACCCGACTCATATTTTTGGAGTTTTTTCCATTTCTCGATAACTACTCTCGCGTATCTGAGATTTTGGATTCAATGGAAAGAACAGATTGTGGGAAAGTTTTTTGACCGTTGAAATTTTTGAAATTTCTCGAAAACTTATCTCCCAAAACTGAGATTTTGGGTTCAATGGAGTGCACGGTTTCTAGGAAACCCCCACCCCTGCTTCGGTGGCGACGACCAATTTTGCTTTACAGAATTAGTTTTGTTCCTCAGAAAGTCAAATTTTGATTTTTTGTGACTGTTTTCGTTCGTAAATAAAGTAAATATATAGAGAAGCCTCCATTCAAAATCGGCTATGTCTTTGCAAGAACAAGTTATGGCCTTGGGAACGCCATATTCTCAAAGATTTTAATTCTTCTTATTTTACTAGAGAAACAACTAATGTTTTGGGTGATGCCCAAGCTTTGAATTTTCGAAATTACCAACTTCATCCCACATCAGTACGAAAAACTTAAAAATATCAAACAGTTACGTCCAGTTTAAGCCGAACCCCTAGTCTTTTATTAAAGTTAACACAAACTAGTGGCGTGTCAAAAATTCTGTGCAAATTCGAATTTTGGAATTGCACCTTTAACTATTTTTTCTACGCAGGTGTGGATGGAGTAGCCGATAAAAAACGCGATGAGTACAGTATTGAATACGATACTGAAGAAGAGTACTCTGATTCTGCATCTGAAGCAGGCGCAGATGACGATGGAAATGATAATGACGACGTAGAGCTGGGAGTGACCTCGGGAAAAGGAAAACGGAAAAGCGTGAACATCCAGGACAACGATGACGTCATCAGGTACTTTGAATATATGACCATCTGAAACATAAGTTGAATTGAACATATAGCCTGTTTTCGCTCAGCCTCGAATTTCTTTTTCGCTTTGATCTCATGAAATGTAGGATTCTGGTGCTAGAACTGAAATTCAATATTTCAGTGTCCATGAACGTGTCAAAACATGAACGAAAAGTTTCGAAAATGGATTTTAATTTTAATATTTCCGAGCGGAATAATAATTACCTATTGATGTGTTTTCAAAAAGGGACAATCATGTATATTTTTTTGAAATTCAGACTGCTTTATTTTTTGAAAAATGCTCTTTGAAAAGGAGCTCAAAATTGAAAATAAGTTTAACTTGTAATCATGGTTGTAAAATGGTGTCTTCATTAACTCGGGATTATTATTGCGCCTGATATTTAAAGAAAGTTTAGAAACCAAGTTGTAAAATGGCGTCCTTATCAATTCGGGATTATTATTGCGCCTGAAAGTTAAACTAAATAAGAATTAGGTATGAAACTCATCCTGTTTTTAAATCAATTCGAATGCTGTGTTGCTATCTATCTTAGGGAAGATTGACTCGTATAAACTGTCAGAAGAATGCTTCGTACAAATTTCTATTGATTATGTGTAAAAAAAATTTTGTTTTCAGGGTCGAAAGAAGGAGTTCCAGACGCCCCTCGCGAGCTCACAGGTATTTTTTTAAAATCCAATTTTTTTAAAATCCAATATTTTTTTTAAAATCCAATTTTTATTTTGCTACTCCCCCTAAATTGACAGACTAAAGCATGCAATTATTCCAAGATTTTTCAAAGGCAATTGTATCGATGTAATCTACAAAATAGTAGAGCTCAAGTTTCGGTTATTACACTTGCGAAGATTGCTAGGTCGCAGGTTCGAATCAGGCACGTAGTCGAGTTTTTGATAATTGGAGGCCTATTTCCATTTTTTGTTTTCATTTGATAGAGCTGCTTTTTGGTCGTGTTCTCGCAAGTGTTTACGAAGCACAGCTTTGCCTCTCTTTCGAAATTTGCTTTATGTTGATTTGTCTTCTTTTTTGGCTTAATAGGTTTCGGTGTATTTTTTATCGGCTTAGGGACCTCAATTTGCGTCGTTTGACGAGCGAAAAAATTTAGTTTGATTGTGTGTGTGTTTTGAGGGGAAGGGGGACTGAAAAACTTTTGTTAATTATCTGCTTAGGTATTTTCGGCTTTGTTACCTTCTTCCTATATGAATTACTCATGCTAATGCCTTAGCAAGTTTTTTCTTTTCACTAATTTTTTTCTGAAAGATCTCGTTTTTTCCCGACATTTTCCGGGAAAAAGGCATTTTTTTCGAATTACGGCTTTCTTGTATTGAATCGCCCCCTTGTAAAAATTTGGGGTCAAAATTTGCGCATTATAAAAATCTTTGCTTCCCAAACTCTTTAGGTTGTTCCTCGAGAAAACTAATGAGCAGTAAAATAGTCGGAAACAGCTCATTTTTTGAAAGGATCTAATTAAGTTTTCTTAAATATAATTACGGACATCTATTATCATAAAATTTTTTTCATGGATTTAAGTTTTGTGCCTTACGATAATGCTGTTTTACTCTTATGTTTGTTATTGAACATTATCTGATTTATCCTGGCATTTTACCTTCCGTCCGAAACGTTCTCTTTTCTGCAAGTGAGAATTACGATTCTGATTATAGTTATTGAATATATATATTTGTTAGCTCGATAATTTGAAGGTGGTATTTTCAACCAATCAGTTTTTCAGGACTTTTTTTTGCAAACGTAACCGAAGGGTCGTGACTACTTGTATCTACCGCGGTTTTGATCGCTATGATTTTTATTACACAAGATAGGGATAGGTACCACAATATTTTCACTTTAAAAAAAAATTGGTTTTTCTCGAAAAGTACGTTTCTGATTTAGGAAAAATGGTACCAACGGAAAGACTGCCCACCCCTGTGTGCCTGCATAATACGCTAGTTTCATCCAGTTTTCGGGTGAAGCCCATTTTTTAGTTTTTGGTATAACTTTTTCATGCCGCATCAGTACATCAAATTCAAAAATTTTCAAACTGATACCTCCTTTTTTATTCTTTTTGAAGTTCTAAAGTTGAGGTTTTTTCAAAAAGCAAGTCAGTATTTTTTCTTTGCGTTTCAATCGTTCTTTGCTTCTTAAAGTTTTGTATTTCTATGTTGAAACGTTTGATGACCTCGTGTTTTTTATTTTTCAAATCTCTGCCAATTTGTTGTTTGATTTAATCTTCTTTAGTTTGATAAAAATAGCCTCAGAAACTCATGCCATATGCAAGTTAGGATTGAATTGCCGCCGCTCAGAAGCGGTTATTGTTTTGATCAACTCTGCTATAATAGGTTTTGTCTTAGAAAAATTAGGTCCTCTATATTTTTGGCAGAGAATTACGCAATCCCGTTCCTGTCATTTACTGCGAGTGATAAACTTCTGAAACTATATATGATTGCTCGCTTGTATGTATGTTTATCTGTGAAATTAGTACACAGGTTAACCAAATTTGAGAAATAACTAGAAATAGTGAAACTATGGTAACTACTTTTTACCAAACCAATCTTTTACCAGAAAACTGAAATAAAGGCCGTTTACAAGACTACGACGATAATTGTCTTAATTAGTACAAGAATCGATTGAAGGCATTTATCTCGCGTTGCTTAAGTTTTTTTTTCCAGCAGATCAATCTAATGTAGCGGCAAACAATGACTCGCTCCAACCATACATCTCGCTCCGGCGAAGCAAGCGGTCTGGTCGCTATTTGCCAACGTCGAATTTGAAATTAGTGCTTTCATTGACATGTTGTTTTGTGGTCTGGTAAAAGGTTGTTTTGTTTAAGTTTAAGCGTCGTGAGGTCAACAAAAGAGGAACAAATCACAAAGGCATAAATGAACTAAAAATACCACTTATAAGGAAAAAAATTGTGCTTAGTTTTCATGGGCCATGAATTTTTTTGGTCACAGTATCTCGCGTTGCTTAAAAACTTTTGTCTTCTTTTTTTTCACGTTTCATTAGCCGAGTACAAAATTAGCAGATTTTTGCGCTGATACGTGTAGCGGGCTTGCCAGTTCAAAGGCGCGAACTGTTTCCGTGTTATCAGTGCGGATTGGATTGTCTCCTTCAGTTCCTTAAAGAAAAAAATTTAACTGTTGTTTTATTCATTGTATGTTAAAATGGCTTCGGATTTTCTGCATTAAACTTAAATTAAACTAAAAAGTTTTACGGTTTGTAGCGATTGGGATTGCTTACAGTAGCGGGATCTCTTCAACTATATCCCACCTCGGGTACCTAGAAACGAATATTCCCCTTTAGCAAAAGGGGATATAGTTAAAGAGATCCCACTTGCGATAAAAAAAGTGTTATCATATTAAAACGTTTTTTTTTGTTAACAACTTGTCTGCCGGAAACATTTCTCGGCGTATCTTCCTCGACTGGTCAGCAGCTCATTTTTGAGTCCGAATTGATTTTCTTTTTTTAAATCTTCACAATCTCATTCAAAAAAGTGTATCGACCCAGAATTGCCTAAGTATACTCCTATTTTTATGGAACATGTTTACTTACGATTGCAATTAGCGTATGTTATCAAATCGGAATATAGACTTTTTCGGGTTAACAACTTGTCTAACAGAATCACGTGAATCACTTAGTATCTTGTACATAATGAATTCAAAATTCTAAGCTCATCTGGCACTTTTAGTCTGGAGGTAACGAATACGCCTTGGACACCAAAGTTTCTGGGTTGGAATCTGAGCAGGACCTGTTTTGTCTAACAGGAAATATTCCGTTTCAAAAAAATTGTCGGCTTTTTATTTGTCTGCTTATGTTTTGTCGGCTTAGTTGTCACATCTTAGAATTTTTTGCTTCATGCAGTTTTCATTGCAGTTGTTTTATGCTTTCATTGTAATTTGCACTCTTGCAATTTGTAATTCTACTAAATTTGACTTGATATGTTTTCTTGTTTGTTTTTTTTTCGCTTAACCAATTGTTCGGTCTTATATATTTCAGTCTATATTTTATCGGCTTTCTAACCTAATTTCGGGTCGTTTGGGGGAACAATATTTTGCATGCTTTCCTCCGGATCGCACAAAACGTTGAAAATTTCAATACTTTGAAACGTAGAATAGAATTTATAGTTCAACGTTTTTCATGTCAACAACTTTACTTTCGCTCAAAAATTGTTTTTGAATTTTCATTTATTGCTATCGAATGTGTTTCTGAACGCGGTGTCCGCAATTAAAGCATCATTCTAAACATCATTTTGAAGTTTTTTTAGTTGTGGTTTTTCCTTCGAACTTATTGGCGCTCCTTTCCTTTCCTGACTGCTAGCTTGCAGTGCTTTTTTGTTGTATCGCTTCGCATCTGTATCTTTAATATTGAACACTGACATCTTTCAGGTTTCTTTCCAATTGGCCTAGGAGTAACGCCGTCACCTTTGCTTTCTAAGGTCTGGGTTTCTCGTTCCGGCCGGAGCTTGTTTTTTTTTTCAGTTTGTATGCAATTGAAAAAAAATTGGTTAAAATTGAACTGCCTGTCGCCATATCAAGTATTTTGATTTAAGCAACTTTCCTTGCAGTTGCAAGTGTTCTTCATTATAGTATCAGGAGAGAACTTGAAATCTTTTAATAAAATCTTTTCATAAAATCTTTTTTTCATAAATTTTTTTTTTCGGCTCAACTGGTGTCTGCTCAAAGAATTTCGGCTATGTTGCTACCTTCCTGCTTTTTCATGTGCTGTAAGCAACTTTCATTGTACTTTCAGGTAGGACTTAAAACTATTAAAATTATCATATTTCTTTGGTATCAAGTTGTCTGCTCAAAGATAGTCTAATTTGCTGAAAATTTTGTCCCGTTGCTAATTTAATATTCAAATTTCAGGGATTTTTTTTTGGATTGAATTTCTATCTAGTCATATAGAGAAATTTAAACTTTGGTAGACCTATTTCTTTTTTTTTCATAATTTTTGAAAGAAAAGATCTTTATGACTCCTTATGTTTTTAAATGTTTTGGTGCAATTTATCCGCTCCGCTTCTCCTCTGTGGGAAATATCTACTTACCGTTCGGTATTTTTTCTCAGAGAATATATAAGGTTTGAATTAGAAAATTTTGGACGTCAAATTTAAACGCTTTGTTACATTCAAAACAACTTTGAGAAGTTTGATGTCATTTTTCGCTTCTATCTGTCTTCTTCTCAGTTTTTGGCGCTGAAAATTTGCCACATATTTTGTTGAACTTGTGAAAAATGAAGTATGTGAAAAATGAAAAATTTTCATCAATGATTCAAAATACTAATTCTATTTTTTGGTTTGTCAAAATTTATAATTTCTGTTTTTGTGTAATTGTGTTTTTTTGGTCAAGTTCCAATTCTGTTATACTAGCTTTTGGTACATTCATAGGCTTCTTACCAACATAAAATTGTTTCAAAAATTTGCTATTTTCAATAAGTTCAGCAAAAGGTTTCTGGATGTGTTTTATAGCTTTATGACACTCGCCTCCATTTAAGTTCAAAAAGCCAATCTCAATCAGTCTAACATGTTTTGTAGGTGACGGTTTGCTTATTTTCATTTACAACTTTAATGAATTTTTTTGATTGTTTTTTTTTCTGGTGTATCTTTTGACTGTTGGTTTCCGCTTCTCAATTTTTTTATGTTTTGTGCGGATATTAACATCTTATCTGAAAGACGTTTAGTGTTTTTAATATTTCTAAAGTTTTTGACTTTTGGTTTCAGGCTAAATTTTACTTGTTTACTTATTTTTTGTTCAGATGGCAAAGTGTCAGTAAAAAATCGCTGTGTTTTGATGATACAATTGATTAAGTTTAGTTTTCTGTTCGTGCATTTTCCGCGATTTCAGCTCATTTTAAGCTGAACAATCTCAGATAGTGATGATTTGAAATAATCGGATAAAGCATACAAAACTCAACAGCTTTTCAAGTTGATTTCTCTCAATTTTGAAAATTTAGACCAAAAAGGAAGGGGGTCAAAAAAATGCTCAAAAGTTTAACCTGCATTTTTATGGTGCAATTTTTTTTGCAACAGTTGGAATCAAAAGTTTACCCTCAAAACTAGTTAATTCATTTGGTTCAAGATTAAGCATAAACAAGCGGTCAATTTTTTTCATCAATCCACCTTTGGTTTTTGCGTTATCTTGAACGAAATGAATTGACCAATTTTATGGGTGTACTTTTGGGTCCACTAAATTCTAAGCATTTTCTGTCAAATGTCCCTATCCATTTTGGTCTAAACTTAAAAAGTTAGTT
This sequence comes from Symsagittifera roscoffensis, assembly GCF_963678635.1. Taxonomy (NCBI): domain Eukaryota; kingdom Metazoa; phylum Xenacoelomorpha; order Acoela; family Convolutidae; genus Symsagittifera; species Symsagittifera roscoffensis. The sequence continues at coordinate 12,235,229 of NC_087067.1, forward strand.
TTGTATGTTTTTTCCTAATATTTTAAATCAGCACTGTATGAGCTTGTTCAGCTTAAAATGGGTTGAAAATTCGATCAACCTAAGAAAAATGGGTGAACAAAAAACAATCGAACGTAATTTAATGCATCATCCAAGTTCGGCGAGATTTTGCTGCCTGGATTAGATTCAATAACTATAAAAATAGCTATAAAAAGATAAAAATAATTAAGTTAATTATCAGTGAAATGAGAGAGGATTCGTTCAAATGTGTCGTGAAAACAATCTGTAGCTTGATATGGCTTGATCACACTCATAGTTATAATGTGGAGGCTTTCTTATGATTTCTTATTAAGTTCACTTAATTTGCTCGTTTCTCATTAAGTTTACTTATAATATTTTGCTAAATAACTCGCCAGCGTAATCAAAATTATCTAAGGCTACAGTTTTTTATGGGGTGATTTTTTTATCACCCCTTAAAATAGCAAGCATAACTTTCTGTTGTACAAGGCGCAGTTTTCATTATTCTGTCCCTCAATCATGAGATTAACTTCCACCCATTGCCTTTTGCTGATTTGATGCAGGTCAAGTTCGCGTAGTAGTAACTCTATCAGGCTGAGAAACCAGAGATTGCTCAGTTTAAGAAGCAGATCACAATCCTATAAAAAGAAGTACTGCTATGATAAAGAGGGGAAAGGATTCAGGTTGTTACATAAGTATAAAAATCAGTTATGATTTCATGTTCATTGAAATGACTCACCAATGATTTCATGTTCATTGAAATGACTCACCAAACTTAGCGGACCCAAACAACTCAAATTTGTAGGTATCGTTTTTGACAGCAGCTTTTTAACCTCGTATGATTTTTCAGCCATGAATCGCCCAGTGCGTGTATGGCTCGATATGGAGTGATTTATGAGAGTACTAACCACGAAAAACTGTTAATTTTTGGGGCTCTTAAAGTAGCCTCCTTTTCGAGCTTGGTCAATTAGCTTGCTTAATTAAAATGTGTCTGCTCCCTGTTCTAATTTTTTAAAAAAATAGGTTTTTTAAATCTTGATAATATGTGTAATAAGTGTAATGGGGTGGAATTTTGATTAAAATACTTGAAGCGTTCAGAAAATTTTCTTAAACGAAAAAGTGCGCAACATGAAGATGGGGTCAATCGTTCCATGGTTTTGACTTATGGTATAAATATCACCTTAAATCATATTTTCTATTACTGGCTACCGAGGCGTGTGTGACATTGGGTTCATTGTTAGTAGTTCCTTATAAGTTTACTGCTATGGTAGACAGACAAGAAATAACACTAGCTTCACAAACAGGTTTAAGACAATACAGAATTTAATTTCATTGTTTGTTAGCAATTAAGGGTTCACTTTCATCATACAGCCAGTCAAATTTGATGGACTTACCCAGGTATGGAAAGTAATCTTGCCGAAAAATATTTTGGAGAAGGGCGGACTCCTTTTGTACCGAAGAGTTTGACCCGGGGGGCTATTCTCTTGGGCGAAGGACCGAATGGGCGAAGGACCGAAAACAAAAATAACCGAAAGTCAATTATTAAATGAATCAATTGATTGCCGTTCAACTAAAAGGAATTGAATGAAACAATATTTTGCTTCTTTTATAACGAAACCATTGAAATATGTGGCCAATGTTAATTTTAAGTCTCTGGAAATGTCTGCTTTCTTTTTGATTTACTCGCTTTCTTTCCAACTTTTGGAATACTGAAATCTGATTAGCTGATTTTTGTTTTCGCCCATTCGGTTCTTCGCCTTTGATGGATTCCACCATTGACCCCTTCACCGGCCTATTTGTTCAAGGTCCACTATTTTTTAAAAATGTTTTTGATGTACATTTTTCCACAACTAATACTCTGATGACTCTGTGGTGGGTAATTTTTTGAAAGAACAGGCGCCTTAAAACCCATTTTTTCCTGCGAACCTGTCAAAAAACTTTAACAAACAGCTTTTGACTCTTTTTTTTTTTCAGAAAATCAATTTTGTTGATATCGTCCTGTAGATCTTCTTGGATGTCTTCCGCAAAAGGATGAAAATAGTGAAATATCTCATCTCATATTTGATTTCGTTACTTTACTTCTCAAAAATAATATAACTTTTGGCTCAATTGCATCATCAGAACATGCAGTTGAGTTACTTTGAATGCTTGTGAGTTCATTCATTGTATTGCAGTGTCAATCATCGAACTCAGTCAAAAAACATTATTCGTGCTCAATAATTCATAAGCTTTGGTTTCAGAGTTGTAGTTTCTGGATAACGTTTTATCTTTTTTGTTGTTTCAGAGGCCCGATTGACGTTCGTGATGTGCGAAAGTTAAATTTAAAAGACCAAGCTACTAAAAGGAGACTCGACTACTATCGAGGTCTTGACAAATTCTCGAATAGCAATCTCCTGGTAAGCAATTTATTATGAAATGTTAATAAACGTAGTGAAGATATTAATTTATTCCGTTTGTTTTTTTCTCAGGCTAAATCAGTATTCACTTTTTTGGGTTTTCAATGAAAACTTCCCGAGCTAACGTTTAAATCCTACTTCTTCCCTGAGCAATGCGCAGTTTTCTATTGGGTGGACATTATTGCGATTTCTCAAAATGTGCAGAATGTTGTTTATTGTTCCGATCACCCCATCCTCTAAGGGGATGGGAAGGAACAGTGGCGTGGGTGTTTTTTCCCCAATTTTAACTGGTTAAAAGGAAGCTTGTTAGGGTCAGGTTTGTAAGTGTCTTGTAATCGGGAACTAGCCTTTTCCCCGGAAACGACTTTTCTTACAAGTCTGCGAGAACTTTATCATTGAACATTAATAGCTTCGATGCCCTTTCCCTTTTGGTCTAGATGTTACGCGGTTGCCTTTGCACCCTCAGGTCAGGGTCTCCAGTCCCAGTTGGACCTCAGTATATATGATTTCATTTTTTGTTGGAAAAAATGAGTTGTCGAACTTCATTTGTCTGCTTATTTTTTGTCGGCTTATGTTACAAAAAAAAACATTTTTCTGATTTGAACATTTTTTTACTTAATATTTATTGGCATTCGTTCCGTTATTTCGTCAATTTGCCTGTATCTGCTTTATTTTATTTTAATTTTGAAGAGTCGATGAACGTAGTTCACACTCTTAAATAGGTCGCGATGTTTTTTTTTTCAGGTAAAGTCTTAAAATTTGTTAAGGCTCTAATTTACTTTTTCACAGTTTGACCACTGATTTCTGGTTAAGTTCATTCAATTCCCTTGTTGAAAGGAAGGCAAGCTCTACTATCAAACAGCTTAAAGTAAAGATCGCGAAAAACGTGATTAACTTCTGATTTCGAATACGGTATTTAATTATCAGATTTTTCAGCGAAATAAAAGTTATACATATTGATCCAGTTTTCTCGAATTGGGTTTCTTCATATCAAAAAGTGCCAGTCGTGAATTTTTTCAGAAGATCAAAGAGTTATAAAGGCGTCTTTTTCAGTATTGTTTTTTAAATCTGTTTTGCGTTCATCGAAAATTTTCCAAGTGCATTTCGGCAAGAGTCAATGAACCTAGTGAAGACTCTTTATAGATTGTGATAATTTTAATTTGTTTGTTTTTCAGGAAAAACTCTTAAAATGTGTTCAAGCTCAAGTTTGATTTTTCGCAGTTTGACTTTTGATTTCTTTTCAGTTCAGTGGACTATCAAACAGAAAAATTGTAAAGATAACGAAAACGTGATCAACTTCTAATTTGGAAAAGTTCCTGTTTGATAACAACAGGTATTCTGAAAATGTATGGGATCGGGTTTTTTAATTCTTTTTTTATTCATTTTTTTGAGACGCTGTGGAAATTTTTTTCTCAAAAAATGCGCTACCGCTTTCCACAAATTTGGTACCAATGGGAAATAGGCTAAGTCCCTATTGTGCCTGCATAATCCCCTAGTCTCTTTTTTTTTACCTTACCGCACTTTCTAGGGCCTTCGAAAAAGTGTGTGGGGGAATTTTGACCCAATTTTTTTTGGATTTTTTTACATCTTCTCAAAAACTACCCTCTCAAATCTGAGATTTTAGTTTAAATCGAAAGAAAATGTTTTGGGGAGTTCCCCTCCATGAGCGACCACAGCCATTTTTTTTACACATAACAGTTTTGACCCTCAGAAAAGTCCAGTTTTCGATTTTTTGACCGTTTTTTTTAAACTTTTTGAGTTTTCCCGGAAACTACCCTCCCAAATCTGAGGTTTTGGTTTCAATGGGTAGAACAGGTTGTGGGAGGCTCTCCTGCATTAGCGGTTACGCCTAATTTTTTTACACAAAAAGTTATGACCCTCGGAAAAATCAAATTTTCGAATTTTTGGACGTTTTTTAACTTTTCTCAAAAACTAGCCTACCGAATTTGAAATGTTGGTTTTAATGGGTACAACGAGTTGTGAGAAGCACCCCTTTATAAACAGCTATGCCCATTCTTTTTACACAAAAATTTATGACACTCGTAAAAGCCTTGACACTTTTTGACTTCTCGAAAACAACTCAATCTGATATTAAGGGTTTAGTCAAGGCAACAGGTTGTGTGAAGCCTCCGTGCTTAAGATGCTACCTCTTAAAGTTTGAACAAAAAAATTTATTTCTGGGAAAATTCCAAAATCACAAAAGTTTTCACGCATTTTTTTAATAGACCAACAACTAAAGTTTTGGTAGAAGCCCAATTCTTACATTTTTGAGTTTACCTAATTCATCTCGCATCAGTACAACACATTCAAAAGTTATCAAACAGGTGCCCCCAGCTTTATCCAGTTTTCGATCCAGTTTTCTCAAACAGGGTTACTTTCATCATAAAAAGGCTTTTGAACTTCAAAGAGTTCTAAGGCAATATGTTTCTCCTTGAATTTTGAAATTTCAGTTTTCAAAACAAACAAGTCTGTGTTTTTTCTGTTTCCTTGTGTTCATTGACACTTTCTAACTGTATGATGGCTATGTATTTGTTATAATTGCTTCGGCTGATGCCTTTTTTTTATTTATGGCTCAGTAGGCGTCTACCAAGCTATTGTCAGTTGATTAACTGATTGCTAAGTGATGCTAAATGCCCATTTAATGCTGCTGGTTGTGTTTCTCGACGGTTTTTTGAAATTGAGTTTTTTCTTTCTTTTTTCAATTTCGTGATTTCTGTTATATTTTTTTTAGTTTGCTTTCAATGCTGCTCTTGCCTTACATTGCAAGTTGAGCGACGCTCCGCTTTGCCCCTCTATAACATCAAAATTTGTCGCGATTCGGATTCAGATTTTACCTTTTTCTTTAAAGTCTAGATTTATTAGACGTTTTTATTAAAGACGGCAGTGTTTTTGTGTCAATGAAGATAGCGAAGACACTTAAGTGGGTCGTGATGATTTTCTGTTTGATTTTATTGAGGCGACCGTTTAAAGTTTTGTTCACGCCATTAGCGTTTTGATTTCTGATTTTTTTTAAAGATCCATTCAAATTAATTCGCGAATAGAAGGCAATTTAGGCTCTCAAATTTTATCTTCATCAAAAAACTGCCAATTTTTACCCCTCATTGGTTATCTCGTTCGATGCTTAAATAGTGCAATTTCTTCTCTCTAGGTTGTCAAAAAAGAGCTCTCTGAAATTCATACTGGTTTCCACGTATAACCAAAAGAGCAGCTTCCATGCAGGCAGAAAAATAGCAATACTCGTTTGCACGCGTTTTCTCATAAGTAATCACATAAGGAGTCTAAGTCATTTGGATCTACAGGAGAATCTCCGCGATATTCGGTGAGATGGAATCTCCGAATGGTGTAAACGCCACAGAATGGACCGTTCGTGGCAAGATAAATGCTGCAGCACCTCACCATATTCACGCTGGTCGGCATCGTTTCTTTGTTCTAGCTCTCATTGAAGAAACAAAGAAACTTGTTCAACAAAGAGAGCGAATCAGACTTTTGAAAGCATTAGACATCCTTTTAATTGTTTTTTAATAAAGAGACGATGGCTAAAACCACTAAAATACAAAGGAAAGAAATTGCGAGATTTTCTTCAGACTCTAAATCACCACGCGACGTTGTCCAGTAAGTTCTGAAAATTGGCCCAGTCTGTAAATGGCAACAAGTCTGTTGTACAAACCCGCCTATTTTTCAACGACAAAAATTTTCACGTTTGGTAGACATTGAAAATGCTTTTAACGTGCAATATACTTAGTTGAAGGTTCACAAGGTATAAATATTGAAGAGCAACTCTTGGAGACAGCCCATAAACTTAGCTTCGAAGGCTCACTAGGTTTTGCCGCTCTGTAAATTGCTCTGTAAACATCAAAGCTGTAAAGATTTCAAAAGCATTAGGTCTGGACTATCTAGGCACAGTTCATTTTGAACATATCGGATCAGTAACAAAAGCATTTCTATCAAACGTTTTCTCTAAACAAAATTCCCGAAAACTAACAAGGATTTCAAATCGTCAGACTCATACCGCCCAGCTCATAAAACCCAGCTGTCAATTTTTTTAAAGAATTTTTGATCCCTCCCACCCGAACCGATCTCCTACCAAAACCGGATCTTCAACGTAGTTTTCGCCCGACGTGCTCAACCACCGCAGCACGTTCCACTTTTTGAATTTTCATAGCTCTTTTTACCCGCTTTTTGTGTTTGCGCAATGCTGCTTCGTCTGTGCTCATTTTTATCAGCAACGAGGCAAGCACTCTTTTTTTCAAGAGGTAAGGCATTATATTTAGTGTTCCGAGCGCTAATAATGGGGAGTAACTTTGTCTTCGAATGCGTTTGTTTTCTATATTTTTTTCTCGCGCGAAATCAAGAATTGGTCGAGTGAAATATCATTTTGAAGTGAAAAATTTTCGAAGTTTTTGCTGTGTCGAGAAAAGTGGTGTGAAATTTTTGCTTTCCAAACTAACTTCGAGCGAATAAAGCGAGCGAGCAGGCTTATAATAAGCTCACAATTCAAACTAAGGAATATAAATTAGTTTTACTTCAAAAAAATAGTTTCTGAAGGTAGTTTTAGCGGCTTCTTTTCGTGAATAATTTTCAAAGAGCTCGAAAAAATTCTGGAACAACTTAAGCTTTCCCTCAGATCCTCTCTTCACACCACGAACAACAAACATTATTTGGAAAATATAAAATAATATTTGTTTTTTTTTGTAGTCTGAACGTTTTGTGTTACTCGCACTGCAACCCGGCTATCCTTGTTATGGTTATTATTTAAGGGTTTTTGCAATTAATTAGTTGCACTATAAGTGGCAAATGATAAATACTCATTGAAGACCATTAATAACGGACTTGAGATGATTGCAAAGTCTGGCCCTCTTGGGCTGGAAGGTTTTTGTTATAAATATATTTTCACGTAATATTTATCTGATCTTCATAGAGTTATATGAAACGGTAGCCAACACTGTCAGCTTATATTTGGTCATATGATTTTAAGCAATTTTTGTGATTTTTAAACTGTCACTGAACTTATTGAAAAAAAGTCATTGAAGTTTTTCACGCTCAGTTCTGAAATTTTAACCTTTAATTTTTTGATTTTTTTAGTTTATTTCAAAATCATTTACCGAATGGAAGGCAAATTATGCTCTTTTATAATTAGAGTCAAATGAATTTTAAGTCTATAAGTGGATTTAACTTTTCACAGATTTACAGCGGGTTAAAAAATTTACTTATTGATCCACATCGATACCAACAATACCAGCTCTTAATTGATTTCCTTCTTTAAAGTGCTCTGATATTGCTAAATTAAAACGCTAATTGATCACATTTATATTTCTTTGGGGGTTGTGTTATGATTTCAATATTGTCAGTTTTAGAACTTCGAGTAAAATCACTTAGTGTTACTACTCGATTTTTCATCTACTTCACGCTGCAATTAGTTGTGTGAAATAATAAATAATCTACAGCTTTTTTGTCCTCAAACGGTTAATTTTATTTGTCTGTTTTTTTTTCAGGAAGTGCCTTCACATGTCATCCCACTGTCATTCTACGCTGTGCTCCCGATCGAGCCAGGTGTCAAACAGAGTTCTATAGTCACCATGTCAGTAATTAATACCATAATTCCTTGAAGATTTTACTAAATGTGATTATTTACGAATTGTAGCTTATTTTTACCCTGGCTTATTGTTGCAACCGGGTGCTAGACTTTTTTCCCTAGTCAACAACTTCGCTTAGAAGAATCATCCTCTGGTGGTTTCTCGATTCTTAATGGATTCAAATTTTTAGCGTTTGCGGCACACGTAGCCTGGAGGTAACGAATACGCGTGGGACAGCTAAGGTCCAGGGTTCAAATCTGACCAGGACCTTTTTTTTCATACGGGTGAAATTCTGTTTCAACTAAAATCGGCGTCCTATTATTTGTCTGCTTGTTTTGTCGGCTTAGTTGCCACAAAACAGATTTTTTTCGCAAGACGCAGTTATCATTGTAGTTGGTTTAAGTTTTTTGATTTTCCTGATTTTAATAGCTCTACTTTGTATTTCCTTCTTTGTTTTTTTGTTTCGCCTAACAAATTTAATCGGTCCCAACTAATTCGGCATTTAATTTATCGGCTCAGCCCATTGACTATTTTTTGGGTCGTTTTAAGGCAAACAAAATTTTAATGCTCCCCTCTTGTTCGCACAAATTGCATAAAATCTTAGAATAGAATGTATAATTCGAAGTTCTGCGTGACAAGTTTTCTTTTTGGTTGTACTATACTAGAATTTAACCAAGTTTTGTCCCCTCAGTTGCCGCTAGATAATTGTTTTTGAATTTTTAAATGCCTTCGTTTTGTTTCTGGATGTGTATTCACCGCAAATAGAACGTCATTCCAGCTTCGCTGTGTCAAAAATTGAAAGAAAATTCTTTCACAAAATTTGAGGATTCAATGGACTCCTTATTTTTAGAGAGTTTCTTTTGTACGGTTTTCGTCTTATTCTTGACAATAGAAAAGATGACGAATGGAAATTTAGGCATCCTTAATTTTTTATGAATGCGCGCGATAACTAATCAAAATGTTGGTTAGTTTTTAAAATTTGAGGCAAACAATCACGGGACAAAGAAGTTTTCAACTGATTAAATGAACGAATATTTTTCCAGGTTTTGTCATTTTCGCTGCAACATATAGAGATGCTGGGCGAAAGTTTTTATTCGTGGCTGATGAATTTATTTCAAACAATCCGGCTATATCAAAAAATGAAACTGCGGCTTTAGAGGCGCTGATTCACCAGCCATTCATAACGTGTTTACACTTGCAAAGCTAGTGTATTATTACGAACCTTATTTTTATTCCAACCTAAGTCGCAAATATTGGTACCACTTTTGGGGCACCTTTACAGCTTTTCATAGCATGTTCTTTGACATTCGAATAGTAATAAGTTAACACAGTCGATGCATCGAAAGTTTTTTGTTTCCAACAACAACAATAATAACTCGATTTCAGAAATTTTCTAAGTAATATATCTCGCAGTTTCTTGAAATGCATAATTTTCGCATAATGTGGCTTTATGCTTTGCGATTTGTTACATGCAAAGTTAGTGTGGATGCCTTCAGTTTCTTATATTCCAAATTTTTACTTGCAAAATTGAGTCTATTTGTATTTGGTGCCATTTTTGCTGAAATGCACTTGCAATTTATTAGCATATGTAGCTGCTTTATTCGTGACAAGTATTGTCATTTGTTAAGCTTGCGTGGCTGAATGGATCGTGCGTGAGACTCAAAATCTCTTAATTGCACTAGGTCGCCGATTCGAGTCCTACACGTAGCCGAGTTTTTGCTAATTCGAGGCTTATTTCTACTTTAATCTATCATGGCATCAATAAACAGACAAAAAAAACGTGATCGATTTCTCGTTCCGAAAGTAGATTTTAATTTTTAGATCTCGCAGTGTTCTTGAATGGAATAATTTTATCGAAAAAGTGTCAATATTAAATTTGTCTTGAAAATCAAAGAGCAGTCAGGCTATATATTTTGTACATTGAAAATTGAAGTTTTTTTCAGAAATGAGTCAGTGTTTTTTCTCTTTACTTGCGTTCATTGAATCTTCCAACTGTTTGTTGGCAATGTTTTATTCTGAAAAATTATCAAGAAATAAGGCAAAAAAATGAAAACATTTTTCAAACAAGTTGATTTTATCCAGATTAAAAAAAATTGTTTTCTGACTTTTGAGTTTGATACGCTGCATTACGTAATCCGTAGGAGTTTTTCATTGCGGGGTTCAAAATTAGCAGGGTGGTCCTGCAACTTTGAATCAATTCAGATAAATATTGTGACAAAATCGAGCCATGATCGCAACTGTTATTATGTTTAGTTTTGCGATTGGCAACCTGATGATTGGCACCAGCAGTCTATCAATGCCCTGGGCCATCCAGCAGGCTGGACTTCTCATGGGCCTCTTCCTCATTCTCTTCATGTGTGCCTTAGCTTGCTACACGGTTCTTGTCGTTGTCAATCTTACTTTCACATACGGTTAGTGTTTGTCAGGATGTTGGTTAAGCGATGACATTTTTTACATGACTAATTAAGTGATCACATCTTTTTACGTGATTTTTTAAGTGATCACATCTTTAGGTGATTTTTTAAGTGATTACATTTTTTTACGTGATTTTTTAAGTGATCACAGGCGATTTTTAAAGTGATCTCATCTTTTTCTGGATGAAGTTCTTATCTTCATGAATAAAGTTGGGTGGGATCAGTAATGGCATAGATTTTCAATGACTTGGGAAATATTTTTTGCCGATATGTATTGTTTTTATTTTCTCATATTCTTGTTTTTCAACAAATACAAGTTCAGAAAAATGGGCTGGTTAGTTAGCTCAAAATCTTGTAAAAAAAGTTATATAATTGTGAAATGCTTCCTCAGTATTGATTTGGCCGTTAGCGACTGACAATTATAATGGCGAGTCTCGAACCACTCTAACCTTTTGATTAAGAGCCATAGGCCCTGGCCACTTGATCATTTCTCTCCAAATGTTGACAAAACTAAATATGGTTTCAGAGGCCAATTTCAACGGGGGTAAACCTGTGGACTTTTCGGATGTATGTCAGCACTACTTGGGTCCAGTGGGTAAATGGGCGGCTGTAATCTGTTCCCTCTTAGCCATCGTTGGTGCTATGTTCGCCTACTGGATTCTCATGACCAACTTCCTCTACAATGACATTTCATTCATAGTTGGTAAGAAATCATCCCAAGCCAAGATAAAATTTTTGGCAGAGGCAGTTGTTTCGACATTTTCAACTATTTTGCCGACTTATTGGTTTTCGTCTCATTTTCTCTTACACGTAGAAGCTCATCTTCGCTTGTCTGTAAAATTTGGATCACAGAAATGAATTCATTCTTATTTAGGATCTGAGTTTTTCCGACTTTTAGACCCTCGCCATCGGCCGATTAATGTTATTATAGAATCCCACTTTCCTTTAACTCGATTTCTTTGATCTTGTATTTTGATCATTTGCAAAAATTTGTGATTTTCGACATCAGTTTTTCTCGGTTTTTGGTCGAACGTGTCTGATTAGCTAAAATAGTGATATAGATTTAATAGGACTGTTTTGCCTGTCAATATGCTGGAAACAGTATGCTGGAAACAGCTGTAAAAGTAAAAAAAAAACAGTTGTGAACATTGAACTTCACCTAAACAAGCAACCTAAATCACGAATATTATCACAAAACTTATAAATCATGAAAGGTTTATCACTTTTGTAGCCTTATGTGTTTAGATTCGATCTCATCTGGCTCTGTGGATCATAGTGACGACTACAAAGAGTGTAAGTTGAAGTTTTTTGAAAGGTAATCAAATTTTAATTTTGAAATGGACGTTAGAGGAACATAACTGGTCGCCTGTCATTTACTTATTTTTGTGTTATATTTATTAATTAACGTTATGTACTAATTAACGTTATATTTATTAAGCAAAACCGGCGATATGTGGATGTTATTAAGATATGAGATGTTATGATATCGATGGAAATCTTTGGCTTTTTAAAAGTAATAAACTTAGTGAGTACTCTTATATAGGTCTTGCTGATTTGTTTTTCAGGAAAAAGTCTTAAAGTTTGTTCACGCTCAATTTTGATTTTTCGCGGCGTGACGTGTGATTTTATTTAAATTCAGTTCATTTATATTGTTAAAAGGAAGGCAAACTCCACTATCGAACAGCAAAATTGGAAAGGTCACAAAAACGTGATCGACTTCTAATATCGAAAATGGAAATTAATAATCAGATTTCCCAGCGAAATAAAAGTTTTAGTTATTTATTCAGTTTTCTCAAATTGGATTAGTTTTAATTTTAAAATGTTCATTATAAATTGTGCTACAAATTCAAAGAGCTTTAAGGCTATCTATTTTTTCCTCGAAATTCGAAAGTTGAAGACTTTTGAAAAAACAATTAGGGTTTCCTTGCGTTCATTACTCTTTTCTAACTGTCAGTTGGCTATGTTTCGAATTTCCCAGCCCCTCGTGCGGTTCAATTGCTGTTTTTTTTTTAAAATTGTTTATATCGTAATTTGTATGCAAAAAAGTTAGTGCACTTGTTCTACGCTGACACGTTTAATTGCAGTTACGGACATCACAAGTCATGTAGTGAATAGGTTTTCTTAAAATGAATTTAAGAGAAACTTTCGGATTGAACTGGAAGAGAGCCAAATCTTATGATGTTAATTTTTCTGATCAGGTATCTGTACTGAGCATACCAACTCCTCCTTCTACTACTCCTGTTTCCGAGACAGCCAAAACTCATCTGGTCTCACTCCCTTCAGCACAGACAGCGGCGAGAGTGAAATATACAAGAAAGTGTGGGATCAGACCAACACAGTGCCTTTCTTCCTCATTCTTCTCGTGGCGCCTCTCATCAATTTCAAGAGTCCCACCTTCTTCACCAAGTTCAACTCTCTCGGTAAGTCTCACATTCTCCAGTGTTCTTGTTGCAAAAGAGCGTTTCCAAAAAACTTAAAGCTAGTTTTGATTGGTTAATTTAGTTTTATGCCATTTGGATCATGTGTCAGAAGGGATTCCACCACCGTCTCACAGATTTGTTGAGTTTTGATTGAGTACTGTTGTTGGGAGGTGTGGGCCATATATTAAAATCCGTTATAGATTTCTGATACCGAAGGCTATGTAGTAAGACGGGAAATACAGCAATGTTTAATACAGCGGGGAGCGTTAGTGAAGTGGTTACGTCTCCGCCTCTCAATCGAAAGGTCGGATGTTCGAGGCCCACCATGAACCGTGCTCGTTGCTTGAGGGTGAAGCGACATTACCCAGCCCAGAAAAATAACCAAAAAAAATTGCACGTAGTTCTTAAACAGAGGCGCAACAGCGGTTTGCAGTGATGAGCTGTACAGCTCTTGTGTTGGTCCTTTCCCCCGTGGATAAATGGTCTTAATCTTGATTTTAAGATCCTATGCATTAAGAATAGGTGTTTTAGAAAAATATTTAAATTGCGCGAGCGGAATTTGATAGGGCGCCAAAGTACGCTCTTTGCTTGCGCCAATTTATTTTATTCTGAATTCATCGGAAAAAGCAAAGAATCTGTCTTCACGACAACATTTAGAAATTTTTGTTGCTAATAGATATGCCCGAAAAAATTGTTTCGAGTTCTTGTCTCAAAATTGCGAAAAGTACTCAATATTGGCTGGCAAAAAAAACTGCTAAAAACAGATTTTAGAAAAATTTAAATTGCTGTTGAAGTTGAGATTTAAATAGTTTCGGAACAAATTAAATTTTAAAATTTGCCGAAACTGTTCATTTTCATCAGCAGTTTAAATTTTACTGAAATATGTATTTTTTTGCAAATTTTTGCCAAATTTGGGTGCTTTTTGCTATTTTGAGAAATGAAATCGAAATCAGTTTTTTCGGAAAAGAAATCGAAATCATCTATTTACAACAAAATTTTAAATTCTGTTGTGAATACTCAGATCTTTTACTTTTTCCGCTGAATCAAGAAATAGGAATAAATTGTGGCTCTTTTCCAGTCCCCCCTTTCAAATTCAATTTTGAAAAGTCTATTTAACGTTGTCACAATGCAATGAAATTTGGCGTGGTGAACAAATCGACAATTCCGAACAGATTTGTTCTTCATACTTTACAGCGCATTTAGCCGTAATAACACGTAAAACAAATATAAAACTCAGTATTTTGAAAGGGGAGAACTGGAAAAGAGCCTAAATTGTAGACAAAAGTTCGAATAATTTTTTGAACAGTTCCAGTTCCAGCTCTTTTCCAGTTCCCCCCTTTTCTAAATACCGAGTTTTATGTTTGTTTTACTTGTTATTACGGCTAAAGGCGTGATGGTACGCTGTAAAGTATGAAGAGCAAATCTGTTCACAGTTGTCGATTTGTTCACCACGCCAAATTTCATTGCATTATAACAACGTTAAATAGACTTTTCAAAATTGAATTTGAAAGGGGGGAGGAACTGGAAAAGAGCCCAATTTTGAAATGAATATTAATTTTTATTTTTCAAACGGACACCACTGCTGGTGATTTTTTTTCATTCAATTTTGAATATAAAATAAGTTCTCGATGCAGCCATAGGTATTGCATTATCATAAGGTCATAATGAGTCCGGAAAATTTTTCTCATCTCCACATGGCTTTTTTTGATGTTTTTGGCAAATTGTATTGGCATTGTTGCGCTTTGGTAGTGATGGTGTCCAGCAATCAAATGATTGCTGGTTTAAATCACACGTGCGCTGCAAGTGAGCTTTTGCAAGTCAGTCATAGCTTAAAGGACGCTGAATATATGCGCTCAGGTCCTAAATAATTAACCTCCGGGTTAGGCCTCCGGGCTGATTGACTAAAAAAATAGTTGATGAGGTTTGGATTAGAAATGTGGCTCTTGTTCCTTTTCCCCCCACCTGCAAATTTTTATATTTGAAGTTACTCTTCATTTTGTCCGATTGTCATGAAAATTGACATGCAGACTAATTAGGCCATGACAAACATATTTGGTCTTCATAATTAACCTTGTAAAAGCACTCGTTAGACCATAAAATTCATGTTTGAGTGAGGTGGGGGGGGGGGGGGGGAGAGGAAGGAAAGGAAAAAGAGCCAGAAATGTTATCTATGTTGGCTTGCTAAATTCGAAAAGAAAGAGTTTGCCCGGTTCAAAATTAGCTAGTTCAGTTCGAGCTTCAATGTGTTGAAAATAAGTTGTGTACTATTTTCAGGCACAGTTTCGGTCGTCTACGTGATGTGTTTTCTGATCATGAAGGCCTGCTTCTGGGGCGTCAATGTGACTGATCTCAACTATCCATTCCCAGACGAGTCAAATGTGCCATGTGAGTGAAGTTAGATCGACTCGCTGTGTGCCTAAATATTTATATTTCGAATGTTATAATAAATGTTTTTCATTTCGAAGATAATTAGAGTTCCTTTAAATTCTGAATAAAGTTTTATATCATTCACTTGGTTAGTTTAAAGAGAGGGCGGATTTCTTAGAGGGCAGATGCAAAAAATCTAATCCGTTTAGAATTCTTGTTCCGTGTCTGCTGCGAAAAGTCGTTCACAGAAAAATATTCTTTTAAGGGTTCATTTTTTTCAGTGTTTGGAGCTCAATTTGCATCACTCAGTGGAATTGCAATGCTGGCCTTTTTCTCGCATAATGCAGCAGTTACGGTGCTGAGAAATCAGAAAAACCCTGAAAACAATGTGAGTTCCTAAATAAAACGACACTAGTTAATTGGTGGAATTGAGGCGAGAAATTTGATCCTATTAAGAGGTTACTAGAAACTAAAAACATCATTTTGTTCTTAACTTACCGTGTGGGTAAAAATTTTCATTTTTTAAAGTTTTTTTATCAAAATTTTTTTTCATAGATATTAAAGGGCGTTCTCAGTGTTAATGAGCGAAGCGAAGAGTTTATAAATAGGCCATGTGGTTTTTAAGTGTCAATGAATGAAGTGAAGGCACTTATTTAGGCTATTTTTTTGAAAATTTTTTCTTAACTTATCGTATGGGTAAAAATTTTAAAAATTTTCATTTTTTGAAGTTTTTTTATCGAAATCTTTTTCATAGATATTAAAGCTCGTTCTAAGTGTTAATGACCGAAGCATAGACTTTATAAATAGGCCATGTGGTTTCTAAGTGTCAACGAATGAAGTGAAGGCACTTATTTAGGCTATTTATTTGAAAAAAAAATTAAAAAATGTTTCCATGCTCAGATTTTTTTTGATGTTAAAATTATCTCTGAAACCAAATTTTAAGACATAGTTCAGAATCTAATATAAGTCGTGATGATTTGTTTTTTTAGGAAAATTCCTAAAGTTTGCTCCTCATGCTCAAATTTATTTTTTCGCGGTTTGACTTTTGATTTCTTTTTAAGGCAAACTCCTCAATCGAATAGCAAAAGTGTTAAGATCACGAAAACGCGATAGACTTCTAGTTTTGAAAGTGGAATTTTTATTTTTTTCCAGCGAAACAAAAAAATTAACCTATTGATCCAATTTTCGAAAATTGGGTTAGTTTTACTTAGAGTAATGAACGTAGTGGAGACTCTTATATAGGTCTTGCTGATTTTTTTTGTTTTTTTTTTTCAGGAAAAAGTCTCAAAAGGTGCATAAAAGTCTCTAATAACAGATGTGCATTCATACACATTGATGCATTTATGAATGCACTGGTATATATGCACTTTTTGAATTCAATTGGAATTCATCTGCTGAAACTGACGTAAATAGCACTCCCCAAATGCGAACGTGGAAATGGCGCAAAAAAACGTGAACGATTTCAAGTTTCGAACGTGGAATTTAATTTTTTGATTTCCAGCAGAATGAAAAGTTTAATTGTTGATCCGCTTTTCTCAAGTTGGGTTGATGTTAGCAAAAAAGTGCCAATCATAAATCGTTCTAGAAATTTAAAGAGCTTAAAGGGCATCTATTTTTTTCTGTGAAATTCGAAAGTTGAGATTTTTTCAGCAAAGTCAATGTATTTTTGTTTACTTGCGTTCATTACTCTTTTCCAATCTTCGATTGGCTATGTTTAAAAATGTGTCAATCATAAGTTTTCTGAAAATTCAAAGAGATTTAAGTTTATTTGTTTGTCGTTCGAAATTCGAATGTTGATAATTATTCAAAAAAACAAGTCAGTATTTTTTTCCTTGCGTTCATTGACTCGTTTCTAACTGTCTGAAGGATATGTTTTTGAATTGGGGTAGTTTTATTGGAAATAGCTAATATCCAAGGTTCTCAAAACTTAAATAAAGTATAATTTTTTTGATCCGTTTTCAGCATACTTGAGCGACTCGTATCGATGTTTGCGAGAAAAAGATGAAGAAACTCCTTATTTAAACCGTATTTTGATAAATGTGTTATCAATGCTGTGCGGGGGGGGGGGGGGCGGGGCAGAGAGACCAACTCTACGTTAAATCCTTTATAGAAAAGTTACAACTGCACTAAAATTAATCACTCCCTCAGTGTAGGCGTAGCTGATGCCCTATTAGCCTCTTATGATACCAAGCTGATCGCCTACTATTCCTAATTGTTCTGTGCATTTTATTGAGTACCAATCAGGTACATTGAGTATCAATACTCGAATGGATATCACTTCTTTTTCATTTTTAATGAGTTTACCGAACGGGATTCCTCTATACCTTTGATCAGGTTTTCTATCTATTTCAATCAAGAGAAAAAGGAAAGTCGAGCAATTGCATGTCAATGAATTAAAGTTTTAATGGTTGCTTAATTTTCTGACTTTTCAGTTTACCGCCACTATGAATCAATCAAAGCAATCATCAGCGCATATGACTTCTCATCTGCACAAATGCTAAAATCTAATTTTTATGCCATATCTCGAAATTTTTTTGCTCAGATAATATGTCCCTGCTGTATAATATGTTCTCGCAGTATCTGAAGGATACCCGTCATTTCAGATTTTTTTGATAATGCTTTTTGAAGTTTTAGCTAAAATGTGTTCTTACCAGTAATAACTTAACTGACTTGCGCATTCCAAGATCTAGTCCGACCATTTTGATATAGTCATCTGCAGAATTCAATGCGGGGATTCAGGGGAACAAGTCTCGCGATTGAAAAAAAGCTGTGATGTTTTTTTCTAGACCCGAGATGTGATTCTGGGCTATATGGTGGGACTGTGTACGTACCTCTGCTCTGGATTTGTGTTCTACCTGTCATATCCACTCAACAAGAGCTGCATCCAACAGGTATGTATGCGCCATCTCCGCAAAATTTTCCGTATTGTAAATTCAGGGCTGCGGCTTAGGATTAACGGGTCCCCCCCTGAGGTATTCGACCCCCTGCCGACCCAAAAGGTCCCCCCTTTGTACTAAATTAAGATATCAATTTTCAGTTTTTGACATTATTAGTGATGGATTTAAATTAGTTTTTTGTCTTACCGGGATCCTGTTTCGCGTTTTTTTTTTCGAAACTGTTTTTAAAGATAATATTTTTTTTTGGTTTTGATGCTGAATACAGATTCGATCGGTTTTGAGTGAAAACATAGCGTTTATTATGATTTTTTTAGAACCTGCTGGACAACTTCGGGTCTTCGGACATCTTCAGTTTTGTCGGCCGTATCTTCCTTTTCTTCCAGATGCTGGCTGTGTTCCCTCTTCTTGCCTATGTTGTCAGACTGCAGTTCTACTACTCATTCTTCCACAACTCAGATCCATCGTTAGTATATTACATCATGTATGCAATGAAAGGTCGATATGTGCGCTTTCAAGATCCTTTTGTGGTAACGCAGCAAAAGCAAAAGACAACTCGCAAATATTTAGGAAAGAGATAATTCGCAAACACATAAAATTAATTTATAACTATAGAATTGTGATTTTGGGTCGCCGATAGGCTCTTAGTTTTGTATAAAGTCTACCCTGCTGGCAAGCTCGCATCATATTGGCGCGACTGCGTTTTTGAGTATTTTGCGAGTTGTCTGTTAATGCGAGTTGTCTTTTAATGTGAGTTGTTTCTTGTTGTCAGTTATCGCATAAGCTGTTTACACAAGCGAAGCGTTCTGTATTAGCACAAACAATTTTTTCTAACCTAAATTGCAACTAAATGTAGATTTCGGCTTAGTTTTCGGCTAGTATCACGTCCTGTTTGAAGAAAACATGTTATATGAAAATGTATGGGATTTGTTATTTTTTTTTGCGAGGCTTTGCAAAATTTTTGAAATTATCTCAGAAATTTCAATTTTTTTCATTAACTACTGCACCGATTTTAAAAAATGTTAAAAACACCAAATGAAAAACCGGCTGCGCTTCTATGTGCTTGCCTTTATCGCTTGTCTTTTTTTCCTTTTACATCACGCTCTACAGCCTTCCAAAGTTTCAGTAGGAGGCTATTTGGCCTAATTTTGAATTTTTTTTTTCATTTTCTCAAATATTAAATGCACAAATATGAGAATGAAGGTTTTAATCAAAAGAACAAAATATGGGAATCTCCCTTTCTCAAGCTGCCTTTCCCTAATTTTGGTAGAAGAAAAAGATATGGCCTCAAACAAGCCCATTTTTGAAATTTACATAAATTTTGAAAACTTGACTTTTCTCAAAAACTACCCTGCAAACTCGGAGATTAAGGGCATAACCGAAAGAAAAAAAGTATGCGAATCTCACTTGCGCTAGCGGGTTTGCCTTGCGTTCTTATCCTTGCAATAAACAAGGGTTCTGCAATCGGGTACCAGACCTATTTCGTGCTTGTTGGGATTTTATTAATCTGTTCTGGTCGTTTTTTTTTTTGATGTTTGTCATTTAACCTACTGGATTGTTAAGTTTTCTTGTTTTTCTTCTGTTTTGGCTTGATAGGTTTCGGCCTATAATATATTCAGCTTAGTGGCTGCATATTGCGTCGTTCATAACAGGGTTACCACTTGGTCAGATTTTTCTGACCAGTCAGATTTGATCAGTTATTTGGTCGGAGGTCAGAAAAAGTCAGAATGTATGTTTGACCCCCTGCCGACCCAAAAGGTCCCCCCTTTGGTACTTTTTAAGAAATCCACTTTTGGCCGACCGGCCCTAAAGTTTTTCTAAAGGCGCCTTTGGCGCCAATATATACTAATTTTGAGGGGGTAGCGCGCGCCGAAAAAACGCAATTTTTTAGTCAAAATTTTCCAACAAGTGCCTAAAAAGCCTGTTTTGACTGTTTTTTCAAAAATTTGCCTGCATAGTTGTAGTTCAGATATGAAAAAGGTCAGCAAAATGGTCAGTTTTTTGATGATATCTGTGGTCAGATTTTTGATCTGAACGAAGTGGTAACCCTGGTTCATAAAAGATTTTTTTTGTGTGTGTGTTTTGAGGGTGAGGGGGCCTTAATAACTTTTAAGTAGTCTTAAATTTTTTGAATTTTCCCTTTGTATTTTTTCGGCTCAGTAAGTTTGGGATTTTATTATATTGGCTCAGTGGCCGCATATTGTGCCTTTCAACGAGCAAAAAAAATTTTTTATTGTGTTTTCAGGGTGATCGTAGCGTAATAACGTTTAATAGTCTTAATTTTTTCGAATTTTTCTCGGCTTTTTTAAAGTTTTTTTTCGGCTTAGTTTTGGGACTACTTTTTACGGGTTTAGTGGCCTCATATTGTTTCATTTCATGGGTGAATAAAATTTGTGTGTGTGTGTGTTGAGGGTGAGGGGACTTTTAAACTTTTTTAAGTCTTATTGATTTTTTTCAGCGTAAAGGGTTTCCTCTAAGGTGTTTTCGGTATTGTTGCCGCTCGGTAATTTTTGTAATGATGCGAATTTTACATTCAATTTTCTTGGCTCGTTTTTTTTTTGTTTAAAACTAGCCCTATTATTTTTGATCGATCTAGTCTTTTGACATTTTAAATTTTTTTCTCAATTTTTCTCGTTCTGTATCGCAAGTGGCGCGAAACTCATCTTCACCTCTTTGTGAAAAAATATGGTCTTAGAAAATGTCCACTTTTTGAATGTTTGCCCGTTTTTTGGTAAATTAATTTTCTTCCTCAAAAACTAATGAGCTAATTCTGAGGTTGGTAGTTCATTAAATTTACGCTTAGATTTTGCTTGCGTAATCTTTTTACCCTGTTTTTTTGCAGAAAAGTTGATATCAACTTCGGAGAAGTCCTTTCCAAATTATAACCGGTTTTTATAGAAATTTGTCACTATTCTCGAAAACTACTAACTAAATCTGATACTAAGGGTTCAATCCACAAAATCAGGGTGCTGAAATCTGCAATCTAAAAATCAGGGTGTGGAAAGCAGAGGCAAATTCCAATGCTTTACTATAAAAAAGTTTTTTGAGTTTTTAGTCGATCTTTGAAATCTTATTCACTTTTTTTTTTCGAAAACTAAGCAGCCAAATCGGAGATAATGACTTCAATTGCCAAAGCGAGTTGTAGTTTTCTCCTTCAAATAAGCGGTTCATCCCCTACTTAAGCAGAGAAACACTAGAGTTTAGCGTACAGTCCGTTTTGTTGAAAATTACGCATTTCAATGGTAGTTAAATATATAATTGAAAATATTTTTGTTTTGCCTTTTTAAAACACTTTTTTTGCATTTTCCTTGCGTGCGTTTGCGAAGCGCAGCTGCTTCTATGAGTAAATATGGTTGCGCTGCCCTGAAACCACCAGCCCTGAAACAACCATCACAAGTTTTAGGCCCAGGTTACCTTAATTTTTCTGTTTATGTTGGCTAACAGCCGCCTAAAAATAGCTGCTAGTTATCAAATTTTCCGAAGATGAAATCAGACATAATACTGGATGACGGAATTTACTTTAAAATGGGATGAATAATTCATCGGCTTGATATACAATAGGTGTTGTTTTTTATTAGAAAATTGAGGGAGTTTTTTTGCGGTTAGAAAAACCCTGCATCACATTTGTTGATTTTGAAAAAGCTTTTGGCCGTTTGAAAAAGCTTTTGGAAAGTTTCCATGCGATTGTTCTTCAAAGAGAGTCGGCGCTAATTCAAAACGCTGCATTTGTAATCAGTGGGTGCATAAAAATGCGGTGGTCTGAACAAAATACCTAAACAAAATACTAATTATGTTTGTCCAAGATGCAATAATTCTTCCACTTATCGCTCAAATCAGAATGCTTCTCTACGGATAATCAATCTGAAACCCTGGTCACTGTCGAAGAATTTTGCTATCTGGGTGACTTGATTTTCGGTGAGAATGACGCAATACGTGCATCATTGGTCATAATAGCTGCTTTCTGGACGAAATGGTGGCAAACTGCACCTCTGCTGTTGAAAAAAGATATTGACTTGGTGACAAGGTGTCATATCTACGGAGCTTGTCTACGGTCAATTCTGAAGTACTGCTTTGAAATCTGGGAGCAGACCACAGCGATTTCTAGCTATTTTAAGAGTGGTGATATGAAAGCCCTGCGTAGGATTGCAGGAGTCTTTTATAAAGACATAATTAATAATGAAGTCGTAATCAAAATAACAGGTCTTGCTGATTTGGGTCTAGGCTAGTATCACGATGTTTTAGCCCTGTTCACCAAAGAGAAAATTACCATGCACTAAAATTGGCTGACCGTGTTTGTCCCAGAGAAAATGCCAGCAGTAAGTTTTAAAGAACGCTGGATGAATGTGGTTGAACAGGACGTGAGAACTTCAATAATCAAACCCACAGACTGATTCGGTCAAATAGCATGGAAAAAGTTTTTATCTATCATTAAATAGCTTGAATGTTATGTAGAATGCCCTCATCTCAATGCTGGAATTTGTCTAGCTATTCTGATATACCATTGCGCACGCTCTTTTCGAATGTACAACCCCGCCAGAATGGGAAAACGGACAATAAACGCATTAGTAGTCCTTAGTAGTGCTTGATGTTATGCTTCTGTTAAAGTATGACGTAGAACTTTTCGGCTTGATATATTTTTTTAACGTGATTATTTTCTCGCAGTTTGACTTCCGATTATTTTTAAGTTCCTTTGTTAAAAGCAAGGCAAACTGAACTATCGAACAGCGAAAGTGTAAAAGTCACGAAAAACGTGATCGGCTTATCAGATTTCTAAGCGAAATGAAATTTTACCTTTTGATCCAGTTTTCTCAATTTGGGATTATTTGAACAAAAATTGCAAATCATAGGTTGTTCTAGAAATTCAAAGAGCTTCAATTAGTTACATATAGTTTTTTTCTTTGAAAATCGAAAGTTGAGACTTTCAAAATATTAGTCCGTTTTTTTTTGCATTTTACTTGCGTTAATTGACTCTTTTGCAGCTGTCTCTTGGCTATGTTTTTCGTGTTTTGTGTCTTCAGATACGTGCAGATTGTGTCTCTGAATCTGATCGCTATCTGTCTCTGTGCAGTTGTCGCTTTCATCATCCCCAGCATCGGAACTGTCACAAGGTGAATATAGTGAAAACATCAGCCCTTACCGGTAAAAGTTTTTCGGGTGTATTTTCTGCAGCTGAGGAGGTTGGGAGTAGGGGATTTTATGAGGACATGGTTGGTAATTGCTGGAAGATTTGTTAATTGACGTTGGATTGATCGATGAACTTCAATTTTTTCCGAAAAATTTGATGACTTATTTAGATCGACCAAATTGATTTTCCGAGCTCTCCTAAAGCACCATGAAAACACTATTTTAACACCACAGGCAAATTTTTGAAGAAACAGGCCAAAAACGTTGTTTTTCGGCACTTTTGGAAGGTTTTGACAAAAAAAGGGGTTTTTCAGCAAGCGTTCCCCCTCAAAGTTAGTATAAGTTGGCGCCAAAAGCACCTTTAGAAAAATTTAAGGCTGAATTGGTCAAAAATGGATGTCGTAAAATTATACCAAAAGGGTGCCTCTTGGGTGGTGAAGATGCAAATGGGGGAGGGGGGAGGGGCGTCTGGTGAAGATGCGAATCCTTGGGGGGGGGGGGGGGGGCGTCCGCCCCTGCTTGTAAGATCATTTGTGCATTTGGCTCATAATTTATCTTTTATCCCTTGCAGATTCTCCGGAGCAATTTCTGGAGCAGTTTATGTCTCTATCTTGCCATGTCTCGGAATCATGCAACGTCAGAGGATGGAAGGAAAGCTGACAAAGTGGTCAGTTTTGCTGAATGGATCAATATGCGTCATCGGTGTAGCTAACTTAATCGCACAGTTCTTCGTCAAAGAATAAATAAACTTAGCGTTACAAAATAAATACAAATCACTATTGAATTTAAATACCGATGTGACATAATTGAGTATTAGATTATTCGTGTTCTCGTGATACTCAATGAGAAAAGTTAATAGACACCTTGACGAGTTAGCAAGCAAGTTAAAAAAATCATGTGGAGAAGTTTTAACTCCTAAAAGCAAGTGACGCAGATTTAGTTTCCGTAATAATAGTCAAACGAAGTGAATTTTCACTCATTAGATCGCCCGGGTTTGGTAGTTTATAAAAAAACTTTAGATTGTTTACGCGCTGAAGTTTAGATTTTGTAAGATTTTTTATTTCTATTTTTCAATTTCAAATTACTCAAGCGGAGCGTAATAATACAAAGCAATTTTTTCCAACCTAAGTGGCAAATAAAAGTGCTCACATGGTGACACTTCTTTCAAGCACTGGCATTTTCATAGTATTATGTAGCTGGCATGAAGGCTAACTTTTGTTGATTTCGAAGCGCCCGCACTTTTTTTTGCATAGCTTTGGTAATTCAATAGCAACCATGGCTGCTTTATTGATTGGTAGCGAGTGTTAGTAAAAATCAAAGCGATCTTGGAGTAGATACGAGGACGTCAAACTACTAATCTCCAAAGTGGAGGTTCGATTCCATTGCGTCGAAAGTTTTGTTTTTCAAGGCTTATTTTTTATTTAACTTTTTTTCACTTATTTTGAGAAAAAGTTTTTGCCTTTTTCTTGTTTGCGTTTATGAATTGAGATTTCGAACGTGAATTGTTACCAAAGCCGAGATTGCGTTATAATGTCAAACCAGTTTTTCAAGATTACCTTGTAAGGTCACTTTTTTCAACCTAACTTGTAGTTTTCAGTGATCGGTTTTTTAAGTTGCCTTTTATCTGATAGCACAGCTGAAAATTTTTAGTTATTGTTTCATGGACTTGAACTCAGGAAGTCGGTATTTTTATTGGTATATAAAATGTTGTCGAAAACTATTATTTGATTGGCAAAAATTGACTGAATAAAAAAACCACGCCGAGCATTAATTTTCCGTTTTCTTCGAAAGTCGGAACAATTAGTGTTATCGGTTTTTTTAAGAGAACGCAACGTTAAAAGTATAATGAAACTTTGGATGGTCAATGGATCAATTTCATAGCTTTCAGCGAAAAAGTTCACGTCAAGCCAAAATAGCCTTGGAAGTAAATTGAACATTAAAAGTTGGAAATATTAAGGGTAAAATGGAAAAAAGCCATTTGTGCGTTTGCTTCCTCCATCTTTGAATTTCCACGTGGTCATAATACAATAAAAAATGGCGAGATGAATAAATCAATCATTTTAAACACATGAAAAAGAAAGTTTGAAATGTAGGGGTAAAGTGGAAAAGAGCCCACCCGTCTAGCCAAAATACACTAATCAACAAAATTAAGCGCAAATTGAAAATTTTACTCTCTAAAATGCCTGTTTTCAATGTATATTTTGGCCAACATTTCCTTCGGAATTTAGAAAAATTTTTGCATTGACCGAGAGCAAATAAGCAGAGCTACCATCTGTGAAAGTATCAATATTTGGTTTCAATGACTTACCTATGTACTCCAGATCTGAAAAAGCCAGATATCGTCTTCTGTACTAAGTCTTTCACTTCGCGTGAAAAAGTAACAAACGTGTGACTTTAGTAAAATTTTCACACTGATTGTTTCCTTCTTCTCGCTGAGAATTTTTCATGCCGATTGAGCAAATTTCTTACCCGTTTAATCAAAATTGACTTCAGTATGTGGCAAAATTTATTTCAGACGACGAAAAATGGCATTTTCAGACCCGGATTACTTTGATAAGTAATTGAAATCAAATATTGATTTTTTCACAGATGGTAGCTCTGCTCATTTGCTCTCGGTCAATAAAAAATTTTTGGTCAAACTTGAAAGAATTCAAAACGTTCATTGTGCAAAGTTTACATTGATAACAGGCATTTTAGAGAGTAAAATTCAGAACTTGCGCTTAATTTTGCCCACTAGTGTAGCTTTTATTTCAGTTTTTTTGGTTTCATATTTTTTTTTCATTTCATATGTTCAAGTCATTCTGAACTTTTTTGTTTTTCACTCGTTGCAGCAAAAAAATCATGCATTTAACCATAATAGCATGAAAAAATATGCTAAACGAGAAGTTTGTATTCTTCATAGTCAATGAATAAAAATCACGCTTTGAACAATAATAGCTCGAAAAATTATTATGAATATAGAAAATTAGCAAAAGGGACTGAAAAAGAGGACTATTTTTCTACTAGCCTTCCCTTCGCATTTGAGTTTTAATTTGAAAAATCATTTCAACATTTTCATAATGCAATGGAACTTCGCATTGTGAAGAAACTAACAATTGAGAACAAATTTGTTTTGATAATTTACATCGTAACATCATGCATTTAGCCATTGTATCACGTAAAATCACCTATAAAAATTTGAAATGTGGGGGAAAAGTGGAAAAAAGCTGGGCCCTTTTTCCTTTTCCCCCCACCTCACACGAGCTTCATTTTTTTAGTGTAACGAGTGGTTTTACGAGGTTGAGTATGGAGACCAAATATGTTTGTCGTGGCCTTATTAGTCTGTATGTAAATTTTCAAAACAATCCGATAAAGTGGTCAACAAATTGACATGTAAAAATTCGCAGGTGGGGGGGGGGGAAGGAAAAAGAGCCAAAAGCCGAAAAGTGGAATGAAAAATATCAGAGGGTAATTCGCGGTTTTTTTGGCACTACTCGCATATCGCGCCACTTTTGTTGTAATTCGTGATTTTGGGTAACTTCCCAATTGGCATAATGGCTCTTTTTCCTTTTCCCCCCACCTGCAAATTTTCACAAGTAAATTTGTTGACCACATTGTCCCATTGCTATGAAAATTTATATACAGACTAATAAGGCCACGACAAACATATATGGTCTTCATAATCAACCTCATAAAAGCAGTCGTTCCACTAAAAAATTGGGCTCTTTTTCCTTCCCCCCATCAGCGAAAATTTTTTACTAAAAATTTGTTCACATCATCGGATTGTTACAAAAATTAGTATGCGGACTAATTTGGCTATGACAAACATATTTGGTCTCCATACTTAACCTTGTAAAACTCCTCGTTACAACATGAAATTTATGCCATTTGGGAAATTTTCATGCCATTCGGGAATTATGCCATTTGAGACGTAATCGTGAATTTGTGTGCACATGCATATTATCCTTAATTTGATTTTGATTCATTTTTTCACTTAATTCCCGAAAAGTCAGAAGCTGAAATGTGTGAACGAATTCAACAAAACAACTAAAATTAGAAGTCAAATCACCAGAAGAGTAAAACAATCCGGTAATTACTGCCTAAA
Organism: Symsagittifera roscoffensis; assembly: GCF_963678635.1. Classification (NCBI taxonomy): domain Eukaryota; kingdom Metazoa; phylum Xenacoelomorpha; order Acoela; family Convolutidae; genus Symsagittifera; species Symsagittifera roscoffensis. Next base: position 12,262,498 of record NC_087067.1, read on the forward strand.
AATGACATCGCTGAGAAAATTGGCGAGTGTCTTTGCCATAGCGATTGTAGCGTTCCCCTTTTCGGAAGCTGATCTGCCATGTATTGGCGTCAACAGGAACAAAACTATGGGCGAATTCATAAAAGACAATCTAGATTTCTCTGATTTCCTCCGAGCACATAAAGAAAAGGGCAAATTTTTCAAGAAAATTGTGCTAGATGAGAATCACTTCCCATGCAAGAAGCTCGCAAGGTCGCTTTCTAAACCGACATCTATTGACAAATTGCGACCCGGAGACATTGATATCATCGCGGCAGTCGGTGACTCGCTAACCGCCGCTTCTGGCGCCCGAGCAAGTAACATTCTTGGAATATCGAATGCGTATAAAGGTTTGACTTTCAGCATCGGAGGGTACTTCGCTCAAGAACGAGGCGCGGAAGCTAAATCATCAATCTACAATAATGTGTCGACCCATTTTACAATAGCAAACGCTTTGAAGTTCTACAATCCCAATTTAAAAGGCTTTTCGGCCGGCATTTCGTCGGGAGAAGACTGGAACTCGGGCTTCAACATGGCGGTTCCAGGTGCAAAGGCAATACACTTGAGGGCTCAAGTTAGAAAATTAGTCAGGGAGCTGAAAAAGTCTACCGATTTTGATAACGACTGGAAATTGGTGACATTTTTCATTGGGGGTAATAACCTCTGTCAGACTTGCGTTGATCCTAACAGCTCTGCTAGCAACTTCGAGAAAGACGTGAAATACTCTCTGGATTACCTTCACCAACATCTGCCAAGAGCCTTCGTCAACTTGATCACCATTTTCGATATCTCATTTTTGAAATCAATGAGCAAAGGACACCCAATTTGTGACTTGGCTCACACATGTTTCTGCTCATGTGCGCTCGAAAGTCCCAGGAAAGTGAGACGAATCAGTAAAAATTACGTAGAAGTCCTGACCAATTTGGTTGAAACTGGACGCTACGATACGAGAGACGATTTTAAAGTCGTAATTCAACCATTTTTGGAAGACATTGAACCCCCTCAAGTTGACGGAAAGCCAGATTTGACCTACTTTGCTCCGGACTGTTTCCATTTCAGCCAGCGTGGCCATAATTCAGCTGGACGGTATCTGTGGAATAACATGTTTGAGCTGAAGAAGTCGCGACCAAATACTTTTGACCCCAACATGCCAATCAAGTGCCCCACTGAGGAAATGCCCTATTTGGTTGCTTGATTTGCGGCTGTGGTTAGTCGAAACTAATGTAACCAATAACAAAACAACATAAAAGGAACTTTCGAAAATCTAGCTTATTTTTGTTGTTAAGCCGAGCAATAAGGGTTCAGTCTTATATAAAAACAATTTCCTCTCCCTCCCACTATTCCCCTCACCAGTAACAAATCTGAAGTTTACAGGGTAACTTTTTGATGCTAGGAAGTTTTATGTTTTCATTTTTTTATAAGTTTTCTCTTGTTATGGCTGAATGCGTGATGTTAAGATGTAAGACATGAAGAACAAATGTTTTCACGTTAGTTTGTAAGCTCACCATGCAAAATTTCATTACATTATGACAACGCTTAAATAGTTTTTTTAGACCGAAATTCAAATGTTGGGAGTCAATGGAAAAAAAACAAAATTGCTAGTGGATAAATTGACAGAACCACACAAAAAAGTAAGACACTATTAAATTTTTATTTTCAAAATTTAAAATGTTTCTATTTCTCCTCAATTTTTTCTCGGCTTTCTACTTTTCTGATCTTTTTTCAAGTTTCCAGTTCTCTCCTTAAATTAAATATTAAACTTTTCGTGTTGCCATTTTCGTGTAAAAAAATATCGTTAAAATTTGTTCATATGTTCATAACTAATCGTTTGATTGAAGTTAACAAAATCAATAAAAGTGTTGGTTGTTTTCTTTTTTGTTTCGACTTTCGAATAAAGTGAGGAACAAATATGCTTGGTAGTTTTTTTTAGTTCAGACAATTTTTTCTTACAAAAGTCTGGTCCCTCGGGGGATCATCGATCTCATGACCTGCATAGGCACAGCAGGTTATGCATACCACTATAGTAACCTGCCACAAGTATGTTGAAACTGCTCATTTTATATAAATTACACGCGTACCAAATATCCCGCTGGAATACAAAATCATTCTGAATTGAATTGAGGCAGCTAATTGTTTTTAATAGTTCCATAAACGACTCGAATGAATTTACCAATAATTATTCAGGGTTTTGCCCTGATACGGGCTGTCTTGTTTATTTTGAATAGCGTTTGTAAATCTTTTTTCAGGAAAAAACCATAGAGTAATTTGAAACGAGCAGTTGGCTCTTTTTCTTTTCCCCCACCTCACATAAGCACCGATTTCAAGGTGTAACGAGTGGTTTTACAAGGTTGAATATGAAAATCAAATATGTTTGTCATAGCCCAAACATAGCCCAAACACCTGCTAAAAATTTTGCAGGTGGGGGAAAGGAGAAAGAGCTGAGCCGTTGCTACAGCCAAGTTCAAAGCGATAAATTGGCATTTGTACTTTCTGAAATAAAAAAGAAAAAAGTATGTTTTCTCAAATAAAATGGAGTTTGGTTAAAACCCCATGTCAGTTGATATGAACAAAATAACCTGACTCATATTAGAATAAAGAATAACAAGACTGCTCGTATCAGGGCGAAGCCCTCAAAGTTCCGACTGCCTTTTAAGGTCTATGGAGCATTAATAAGATGAAAAATTTCAAAGTAATAAAAAAAAATTAAAAAAATTTTATGTAAAAACCTCCCCCCACACGTCATATTAAGAACAAAGCGATAGATTTTGCGCCTATTAACAAATCAATTATGGCATATAAGCTTCCTTGAACTAATTTGGAACGATTTCTAAGACGGATTAAATCTCGCTTACGCGTTAATAGCGCGAAATTTATCGCGCGTTAATTGTCCCAAATTGGCCAAAATGGCAATCTTTAAACCCCCATAACTTTACGAAAAATGATCACAGGGGAAATATATTTTCAAATTCAAGCTCAGGACAACAATAGCTTTCGAATGATATAAAAAAATTGAGTCAAAAACGGCTAGTTAAAAAGTCGAAATTTGTCTGAAGAAAAAAAAAAAACCCACTCCGAGCACAAATATTCCGTTACTTTCGTATCGAAAGTCGGAACAAAAATAATGTTTTAAAATTAGAATCAGGTGCAATTGAAAATTTCCCTAAAAATGGAGAGTAATGATGCAAAATGTTTTTTCTTACGGTTCAATCATTTTTGAACAATACATGCTGTCAAGGTTCGCTGAAACAGGTTAAGGCATAGCTCTTTTTCCCTCCCCACTACCCAGGAGTGATTTTTTTCGTAACAAAGGGTTTTGAGTATGAAAACCAAATATGTTAGTCATGGCCTTTTTAATCCGCATGCCAACTTTGTTATAAAATCAACAAAGTTACAAAAAGTAACAAAAAGTCACATGCAAGGATTCACTGGTGGTGCGGGGAAAGAGCCGAAGACTTTAATTGTCAGTTTTGCAAACCCCTAGGGTAGACAAAATATTTTGATATATCAAATCGGTTTACTTAAGAAAGGGACTGCTATCGTATGAATGGTAATTTGTAGGTCAATTGTTGACAAATAAAACAATTTGCTAGCAATTGCTGAAGGTGGTTTACTTTTTGATTTCAAAAACTGGATTTTTAACGTTTGATACGAATGAAACACGTGCAAATGTATTCAAACTAACTATGGAAATTCAACAGCAAAAATCAAAGTGTTGACATGCAAAAATCAAATTTAGATAAAACACGAATTCTTTTCTTGAAACTGCATAGTGTGAAACTTAATTTCGGAATTCTCTCTCTACGGCTAGTTGACGATAATACAATCAATGCGAAGTTTTCGAACGATAACAAAATGATAACTGGGGGTTTGAATTTTTTGGAAGCTTTGCACTCACTTGACATGCAAAGGACTGGGAAGCTTTGCACTCAGATTTAGCTTAGCAAACCTCAAACTTTCGGAAAGTTTTTTGGCTCTTTTCCAGTTTCCCCCCCTTTCAAATTCAATTTTGAAAAATCTTTTTAACATTGTCATAATGCAATGAAATTTGGCATGGTGAACAAATTGACAATTCTGAACAGATTTGTTCTTCATACTTTACAGCGTAACATCACGCGTTTAGCCGTAATAACACGTAAAACAAGAATAAAACTCGGTATTTTGAAAGGGGGGGGGGGAACTGGAAAAGAGCCAGTTTTTTTCTGAGCTGGTTATAATTTCGGAGAAAAATACAATTACGCGTTTTCTTGAGTTACAACACAGCAAAGTTATTATTCAATTGGATTGATTCATTATTGCAAAAGAAACTGACCAATTTTTTTTTCTAAACCATCAAAAAATTGTCATTTTTTAAACTACAAATGGCGGCTCTTTTTCCTTTTCCCCCACCTCACTCAAACATAATTTTTTGGTCTAACGAGTGGTTTTATAAGGTTAATTATGAAGACCAAAAATGTTTATCAAGGCCTAATTAGTCTGCATGTCAATTTTCATGATCGGACAAAATTAACAGGAACTTCAAATATAAAAAAATTGCAGGGGGGGGGGGGGAGGTGAGGAAAAAGAGCCCAAATGGCAAAAGTCGACGGTTTATTTAATGTCGAACTGAAAAAATTGAAAAAAAAAAACTGAATTATAATGAGCTTAGCAAGATCAAATAGAACAGCTGTTCAGATATTTTTGTTACAGCAACTCAGAGAGTTTTTTAGAGAAACGAAACGACTGGATGAATTCTTACACAAATACAATTTCAGGAAATGTGATTAAGCAATGAACTCAGTTACACCCTGGACAGCGCCGTGGCGTCGTATTATGTGACGCCAGTTATTTTGGCCAAAAAAATCAAAGCACAAAATCTCAGTGGAGTCTAATTAACCAAACTTTGAAGAAAAACTAATGAATCTTTTTAACTATTCCCCCCCCCCTTTGGACCTTGTTAATTATCCAACCCCCTATGCATGTTTTGTTTTTGACAACCATTTCTGTATAAAATATGCATTTAAAAATGTCAACAATTAAGTGGGTTTTCATTTTCGCGCGTTCCTATTTGTATAACTCACTATTTATATGATGCCCGCACGTAAAAAATTTTAAATATATTTTCTAAAAATTGTTTTAAGCTATTGAAAATGTGGCCGCCAAATTGAATTTCTGAAAATTGAAATAGAAGGGGGGGGAAATAGTTAACAAGTGTTTGCCAGTCTTCCAAAATTGTTCTTTCTTCTATAAATTTTCTTTTATCCAAATTCAATTCCTATTAAATTGATAAACCATTCTCCGAAATAACATCAGCCGAGCTCTTTTTTGTTATTCTCAGTTTTTTACTACTGTTGTTGTCATTGAACAATTTTGCAGCTGTTGCTTGAAATTTTGCTGGCAGTTTATCAAAAAAAATAAAAGTCTTGCGAACGAAAATTTTCGTCAAAACTTAAAATGAATTCGTCAAAAAAATTGGAGAATGGGATTGGTGAGAGAGAAAATGACGCAAATTGAGTAAATCAGATAATTTGAGATAAAAATTAAGATCACAAAAAAGGCTAACTTCATTCATCTAATAGGAAAAAAACTGCAACTAACCGAGAATGAAAACCAAGGCGTGTAGTTGAAAAAAAACTAGAAGGTATATTTTTTTCTACTTTAACGGGCAAAATTTTATTGAAACGATGACAGCGCGATATCAGACAAAAATCTTGTTGAAATTGAGCAGCAAATAAAAAACTTACACAGAAGCGAACACTATAATGCGGCATTAATTGGAAGTTAAGCAACATTACTTATAATAACTTCACAAAAAGCTTTGCCCCTTTGCCAATGGAAACTAGAAAAACATTACCAATTTTTTCTACACATTTTCTAAACCAGAATACGAAATTGATGGACGTTGTATTCAACGTTATGGATAATTGATATACATAAACTTTTAGCCCACTGCCAATGCAACCTAGAAAAAGTTGGAAATAATTTACTAATTTTATCTACAAAGAAAACCGATCAAAGCATGGCGAGTTTGGACTTGAAATGGATCTTTACAGAAACAAGTGTGTCGATAAAAACGGCCTTGCGTACGTGGATATTGTGCTATTTAAGGATACTTTTGACAAACTCAGTCAACAAAGAGCTGCATTTGGGTAATAAGTCATTTAGATTTTAAACTTGGGTGACATACATTGCGATGCCAAGCTCGGATAATTTGGTAGTAGTTTGGATTCTGCATACTGTGTCACTGGAATCCGCATAAATTGCAGTAGATTCCTTAACATTTCGAAAAACTTTTGAAGTCAGAAATGTGATGGAATCGAAAGACAAAGCTTAAGCAGTAGTTAGCTAGTGAGCAAAAATTTGAAAACCAGTGAGAATGCGGATTTTGGAGACAAATGCTATGAGAGGCTTTGTTTTAGACTCCGCAGACAAATGCCTTTATACAGTTGGAGTAAGTTGAAGCGAAATGTTGCTGGTTTTTACTGTTTGTCAGGGGATCCCGCAGTCAATTTTTCTTTTTTTTTTGTCACTGGATTCCACAAGCACATTTTAAAATGTTTGAACGTGTATCGGACCCATTTTGATCACTTGACGTTCGTTGATTATGTAGCGAACGTATATCGCAATTTCAATAAATGCTATTCCCTACTTCCAGTTTACATGACAAAATATGTTAGAAAATGCGGCAATTAAGGCTTCTCATTTTTTCCAAAAAAAAATTATTTTAATTACTTTCCGCCGGAAACTTTTTTTTGTCTCTCTCTCCTCAGCTTTTAAGACAATTGTTTTAAATGCTGGGGGGACACGAGGAAGTCCCTTTTAAAAAATTGTCTTAAAATGCGGCGGTGTATGGGGGTAACTTCAGGATGACCCGATAATGCGCTCCTTTGGGCTTAAATTTGTTAACTGTCACCTAAAAATTTTAGGTAACACTAATTATTTCGCTTTTTCAAGGGTATTGCAATTGGGTACAGGACATTTTTTCCCATAAACAATTTTTTTCACAGCACTTGTCGAGATTCGTTTTCTGGAAACCTTTTTTTAGCTAGAAGACTAGCGAGTTTTTGGCATATTACCATTAAAGTATTTGTCCTATTCAAAATTTGCTGCTTCTGGTGGTTGTAATTTAACCAATCGATTGGTTAAAACTTCAATTTTTTTGTTTTTTCCTTTCTTTCGGGTTGATAGGTTGAAAACATTTGTGTGTGCGTATTTCAGGGCGAGGGGGTGGAGGGAAATAGTTTTTAAATAGTAATAAATTTTTTAATTACAACTTTTTAGTTACAATATTTCAATTCTTTTTTTCCTATTATTTGGCCCATTCATTGCCTTTTTTGCCGACTTAGTCGCCTCATTTTGTTTCATTTGACGAGAGTAAGTATGTGTGTTTTGAAGGTGAGGGGGATTTGATAACTTTTCAACTTTTCATTAGTCTTAAAATTTTTTCCGACTTAATACGTTTCGCTTTTTTTTATATCGGCTCAATGGCCTCATGTTTTTCATTTTAAAAAGTTGCAAAAGTTTTTGTGTGCGTGTGTGTGTGTTTTGAGGGCGAGGGAAACTTAATAAGGCTTCTGCTAAGGTATGTTCGTCTTTGTTGCCGCTAGGTAAAGTTTCTTGCAAAACTTATTTCATATTCTTTTGGCTTGGCTTGTCAGTTTCAAACAAGCCTTATTCATTTTGATAGATCTAGTTTTTTCGACATTTTCGATTTTTTTTTTTCGTTTTAGAGGATTTAGTATTTTGTATCGCAACTGGTTCGAATCTCAGCTTCGCCTCTGTGTAATTTACTCGGACAGGATAAAACTTAGCTCCCTAATAATTTAAAAAGAATCGTAACAACAAAGAACTTAGAATTATATCAATGGGAAGATGGAATTATTCCAAAAGAAACTCTAAATGATAAGGATTGTAATAAGAAACATTTGATGTTGAGAAAGGACGACGTGGTATGTTTTTTTAAATATTAAGACAAGCTCAAGCATGAAAAACAAAATTTAAAATCAAGAGCAAAAAAGTTAACAAAAATAATCGCAGAAAATGAAAAGCATATAACTTATTTTTGTTCTTTAGCATGTTTTTTTTTGCAAACTGATAAAGTATTGAAACGCCAAATTTCGCTGCATATTTCTTCCAGCTAGTACAGAACACAATGTTGCAGCCTGTGAAGAAATTTTGAGCGTTTTTCCACGCCTATTTGGATTAAAACTTTCAACTTTTCAATATGAATAGAATTATAAATGATTTAAACTTTAAACTCTCTAATAGAAATTTGTTAAGCTTCACCCTCTGCCTGCCGCAAAAGGCCCAAACTTTTCGCAAAAGGCCCAAAACCGCATTTTGGCTTTTTTGTAAGCTTGCCTGCAACGATGGAAAAATAAGGTCTTTAAAATTTTAAAGAGAGTTCTGAAAATCATACTGGTCAGTCTTTGTCAAAAACAGTCCCCTTTCACTCGAGTTTATCCTGGATTTGTCTTCAATACAATCGGTGATCTAAATCAATTCGCTACAGCCCGGGTCGAAGTTGTGGTTTCATGATCAGACGGTCGCGACCAAATTTTGGTATTTCCAGACTGCCGCGACTAAAACTGGACATTTTCAGACCACCGCGTCCAAAGTTCGGTAATTCCACACTTTGCGGACCGAGGCAGTGTGTCCGCGACCGGCGCGGCCAAAGGAACGTTAACCGCGACCGGCACGGCCAAAGGAACGTTAACCGCGACCAGCGAGACCGAAGAAAAGTTAGTCGCGGCGGTCGAAAAGTTAGTCGCGGTGGTCAAAAAATTAGTCGCGGTGGTCAAAAAATTAGTCGTGGTTGTCAAAAATTAGCCGTGGCATGGTCGAAAAATTAGTCGCGGCGCGGTGCGGCGGTTGAAAATAAAGTATGGTATATTTTGCTCCCTTCCATGCAATGTTTTATTGGTTTTTTCTATGCATATATATAAATCTAATTGATGTGCAAAAATACGCGTCATTTTTTTGTGTCTTTTTTGTATATCAATTATTCAACAACAGTGGTTGAATTAACGCAAACTAACGTTAAATTTTTCAAGCACAAGTGCGTCACGTTGAACCAAATCCAACTTAGCTCGATTTTTCTCAGTTACATTTCAAATCAAATTCAGCTACATACAGGAATTTGAAATTCAATTTCATTTTGCTAAACTAACATTGATAGTGTATGTTGCAGTGGTATATAAATTATCAGTTAAACTCACCATTTGTTGTTCATCAGATAACCAACCAGAAAGGTAAGTTTAACAGAAATTGGTCAGTTTTTGTTGTCATAACTGAAGTTAGACCGAGAAAAAACAGGTTCTAGTTCAGATTTTTAAAAAGCAGTTGTGGGGTATTCAATGTGCCGACAAATCAGTTTTTTTATGGAAAAACTTGGGGTACCTTTTTATATCTTTGTCGCCCTACAAACCTATTACATATATGTTCTTTTTTATTATGTGGCGTCTCGCTATTGTTAGAAATTTTGACCTGGATCGAGGCCTGGCTACTTGTGTCCAGACTTTCGCGACAAATTTTTGGCATGTGCAGACTTTCATTCACCGAAACTTGGTGTTTCCAGACTTTTGCGACCAAAGAGATCCGTCATCGCGACTTTTGCAAACGATCGATACGGAGGTGGCACGAGCAGAATTAGGCGACCCATTTTTGATATGTCAAGACTAATGCGACCAAATGTTTACCATTTCCAGACTTTTGCGACCAAGAAATTCAGCTGCAACTTTCGCGATCCGATATGCAGCGATGCGATCGGAATGGCCGATTCCGGGAAGTTTCGACGTTGCATCAGATTTTTATTTGAAAACATGAAAATATTTTCTCAGAGTTTCGGATACAAACCTGATAAAACGCAGTTAAAAAGTATGTGTGTCGGAGCTGCGCAACTAAATGTTAACGCCGCAACAAACGTCATTTTGTCAGTTTAAACCGGCGAAGCCAAACTTTGTCAATTCCAGATTTTTCCGGTGAAATAAAACCGTCGGTTTCCTACCTCGGCGCAAATACAAACGTGCAAGTCAAAATCTAAAGCCATCAATAAAAAGCGCCGCTACCCGGGCAAAAAGAAAACGGTACAACCTAAACTGAATCAGAATCACAGATATTTTTCAAAAAATTTGGCTGAGCAGATATCGTTCGTTATTCATTACTGAAAGTTAGTTCACCATGCAGACCTCAAGATATAACCAATTTTTTTGAGCATATCTTTGGTTACTTTTGTCTCAATTGCAGCATATAGCCTCCGAATATTTATTGGAATTCCACCGTTGAAAGAGACATGGATCGTATTACTTAATATTCTGGGCGAATTAGATGTATTTGACTTGGCGCGCGCAAAACTTGTCTGAATTGATGTTCGAAATTTTCAAAATAGTTTTTGGAAGACATCGAACATTTTGCTATTTTCAATAAAACATGAACCTGGAAAAAGTGTTAAGTATATATTTTTGATTGATTTTTTAAACTTTACAGAAAAGTTTTTACTTTTTTTAATAGCATGGTAATAATTAATTTTTCTGATGATGTTATAATTCCACCCATGAATGGTGATACCTTAAAATTCTGTTCGAGGTCCGTGATTAATTTCTAGACTTTTACAAAGGTTACGCATGTCATTTTGCTTCCGAAATTCATAGTCTGGCAGTGTTCTTAGTGGCAGACAAAGTTATATTGCCTTATGGTTGGGATAGTCCCCGGGTCGAGGTCCCAGACTTTGTGGGTCACGCCGCATCCAGATTTAGACCCAAATTGCATAATCGCGCCGAGAGTTTCAGTCTGGAAAGTCTGGACATGACACGCGCCGTGGATCTCGATAGTCTGGACATAAAAAAAGTTTGGTCGCGAAAGTCAGGACTTAAAGTCGCAAAAATCTGAACCGCGTCGTCTCCTTCTTCGTCTGGAAAGTCGCGACGTCTTGTGGCGAAAATTGTGCCATATCCACCTCGATTGCAAAGGTCGCTAGGAATTTTTTTTTAGTTGCACCGTCTCCGCCGTGGTCTATAAAGTCGCGCCGTCTCCGCCTTGGTCTATAAAGTCGCAACGTTCCACCGCTGGTTGCAAAAATCTCGCCCTCTCCACTTCGGTCGCGAAAGTCCGGAAACATTTCAATTTTGTAGCGCCGGTCGCACCGGTTCTTGAGCTGCGCTGGGGCCGCACCATCTCTGCCTTGGTCGCAAAAGTCGCGGATAAAAAGGGACTTTCGGTTCTACGCTCGCGAAAGTCTGTAAATTGGAAATCTTGGTCACAAAAGTCTGAAATATCAATAATGGGTCTCAATATTTCAATCGCACCATCTCCGTTTCGGTCGCGAAAGTCGCGACGGATCATTGCGGTCAAGAAATTCTGGAAATTTCCGCAAATCTGGACTACATTTTAATTCCCGTAATCTGAAATTTAGTTTCATTTGTCTGGAAAAAAGTCGCAGCAATCTGAAAATTAGCAGCAGGTTTCTTGGGCATTTACTTTTTTGGCTCTTTGAATTTTTTAGTTCAAAAATCTCAGCTCTAAATGGCTTCGATTGTCTGGTCATTAAACCAAGGTTTTGATCCTAATCATCTAAACTTGAGTCCATAAGAATTTCACGAAAAGATAAAAGAAAAAAGCGGCCATATATAGTTAATAAATTTTCGTAAAATACTGAACTGATTGCTGACTTTTTTTTTCAGTTGTGCCGGTAGTAAACAACACATGGTCAAAAAGTTTTAACTCCCGCGGAAACATTTGATTTTGACCGCGGTCTCAGTTGCGACTATCGGGCCTGTTGCTGTCATGCTTAAATCTTCCTTTGTTAGGGACAGCCACTGGGGCATAACTCTAAATTTTTTTGAAACTTTAATTTCCATAAACACTGATTGACAAAACACAGAAAATTTTGATGTTAAAAAAGCAGGCTGAAAATGACATTTGAAGCACTGCGGGTGCGAGTCAGCCGGTATTACTCTTGAAGGTGAAGTCCCATGTGTAATAAGGTTCATTTGTGACAAAACGAAAAATTGTTCTCATTTGTATCAAAATTATTCAACTCGGCTTCTGATTGCTCGAGTTAAGAGCAAACGGTTTATTAAATTAGTTTTCTACTATTCAAACAGCAGAGAACTAAAAGGCAGAATAATGAACGAGGCAGTCGCGCCAACGTGCTGCGAGCTTGCCAACAGAGGTTAGGGCTCTATACAAAAATTACAGCTGTATATCACCGCGAAGCGGCAAATCGCGCGTAGCGCTCACACCAATTGCCTTAAACAAAAGCTGAAAATCTTTGGCTCAGTTATCTTTGGGCATTTGAATATTTTTGGTACAAATGCGATTGATTTTTTGGTACCCTCTTGAAGTTAACGACTTTAGAGTCTTTTTACTTATTCCGCCCAAAAAACCGACATTACAACATATTGGACTGAAACTATTTTACTTCAATCTGATTGGCAAAAATGCCAATCAAATATGAGGATTTTTTCAAAATGTTTAGAGAACAATTTTTAGTCAATTTATAAGCTAGCCGAATTGGCAAAAAAAGTAATCGCTTGGTACATTTAAAAAAAAAATTTTCAAATGAGCTGTAGAGAAGAAGTTTTCAAATGTTTTACCCTGACAGGAAAAAATCAGATCAAGTGATCGATCCCGCGAAGGAGCAAATTGATCTGTGAAATTGATCTGAATAAATAAACCACCCCGAGCTTATATATACACAGTTGATATAAATTAACGGTACAAAACGAACAACACTGGAAAGTTTAAACGCGTTTTTCTCAAAATGGGGGAAGATTAGACAAAAAGTAAAGAGAAAAAAATGCTTAGAATGTCATCAAAACAAATATGGTCCAATTCTTTTTCGAATTTCGCAACCAAAATCTTACTTCAAATTTGGGTCATCTTAGTTTTTTTACCTAGTCAAAAATTAGGCTTAAAGTATCATATTATTTGATGAGAAGTTTGAATTACAACCAAAAATCTTAGTGTAAACATAGTTTTGCTGGATTGCCAAAAAAGATCATTTTTACATATAAAACTAAAAATATTTGGTTAAAAACAAGTTTCAATCCTTTTGCAAAAATTTTTGAAGGTTTCAAAAATTTGTTGCGCTGTGTAAGAGGCTTCTTATAAAAGAACTTTCTCATCAAATTATAACGTAGTTTCAGCGTTTTTTTTTTTGGTTATTTAAAGCAAAACCGACATGATCTATTTTTGTATTTATAATTCAGAGTTTTGTGCATAGCTAAATATGCGAAATTTCAGAGATATTTCAGTAATGATTCCGTAGAAACAGAGCGTTACAAATTTTAACTCCTACTAGTAGCTTTCAAGTGAGAGTTTTAGTTGATTAGCCCTTTAAATTGCGTGTATCTAAGTCTTGATGAAGCAGAGGCAGCATACATGTCTTCAAAGCTGATGTTTGCGGGATCGAACCCTGGTAGTTCACTATTTTCGTTCTTTTTGATAGTAGTTTTATTGCTTTTTCATCCCTAAAAATGAGCCAAAAAAGAGAATTTATCAATAAAGTTTACTCTATTGGCAATGAACATCGTTAATTCATCGATAGCTATCGCTATTTTTTTTTCATTTTTTCGCTAATGTTCAATGTGAGCTCAACCCGGGATCAGATTAATTCTGCTGAAAATCTAAGCAACTTTAGTTCACTTTACTTTTTGACTAATATCAACCCGATTTGACAAAATGACTTTTCAAAGTAAAATTTTTTTATTTTTGTTAGAATAATTTTAATCAGCCCTGTATTTGTCATTTTCCTCGAAACTCGGACAAAAATGAGCATTCCGCGTGTAATTATTAACAAAAAGCTCGGACAGACAAAATTAATCAAAAAGAGCAATTGACCTGTTTTGGGAAAATTTAGCTTGCAAAACCTAATTTATTAGACGAAATTTTTGATTCAGAGTGTCTGAAAAACGAAATTGCATGCAAACTTCTGTCAAAATGGTACGATGCTCTTTTTAATTAATTCTGTCTGTCCGAACTTGTTGCAACTCTCTATACATTTGATCTGTCGAAAGAGCAATGCAAAATAATTAAGCTTTTGCAGAGAATTTCATTTTTTCCTAGCTTCAAGAGCACCCTTAAAAAAACTTTTGCATTAAACAATGTTCCCCCATATAATTTTTCAGAGCAAAAAAAAACAAATAAAACGGCGACAAAAAAGCAAACGCGAAGCTTCAAAGAAGTTTTTTGGATTTAAATTAAACTTGAAGGTCAGAATTATTTTAAAAATGCAAAGCGTAGTCCGATAAATTTGTTATAGAGAGTTGGAAAAAGTTAAGACAGACAGAATTAATTAAAATAGCAACTGTCTGGACATCAACGGAAATTAAAACTGAAACAAGACTGCTCGTATCAGTGCGAAGCCCTGAATGAGCCTTTTGAGGTTTATGGAGCAGCATAAAAAATTAAATGAAATAAAATAAAATGAAAAATTTTTTTCTCCAAAATTTGAAATTTTTTATGAAAATCATCCCCCCACACGCCATATAAAGTACAAAAAGATAGATTTCGTTCCTTGTAACAAATAAATTATGGCAAATCAGCTTCGTTCAACCAATTTGGAACGATTTATAAGACGGATTAAATCTCCGCTTACGCGTTAAAAGCGCGAATTATATCGCGCGTTAATTGTCCCAAATTGGTCAAAATGTCCAAAATGGCAATTTTTAAACCCTCATAACCCTAAGAAAAATGATCACAGGTAAAATATCTTTTCAAATTTAAGTTCAGGACAACAATGGCTTTCGAATGATAAAAAAAAATTCCGTCAAAATTGGCTAGTTAAAAAGTCGAAATTTGTCTGAAGAAAAAAAAAACCCACCCCGACCACAAATATTCCGTTACTTTCGTATCGAAAGTCGGAACAATAAACATAACTTCGAAAGTTCATAAAGCAGAGTTTCGCTCAAAACCTATAACAACGGTGTGCAATTACATCTGAAGCGTCGAAGAGTAAACCTTGAAACAGGACAATTGTTGCTCAGGGTAGCTTATGTTTTTTTTGCGATTGGTTTCTAAAAATTGAACGATTTGATCATCTTCACTTGCAGTTTTTGGGGCGTTCTAATCTGTTTTTTTTTTGTTAAAAATAACTCTAGACTTAGATTATCAACTTATTTTGCTAACTGTTTTTTTTATAAAATCTTAATGTTCATCGCCTTATTTAAATATTAGGCTAGCATAATCATTGGATAATCGACGATCTCGCATTTTGAAATTTGTCTGACAAAAAAATCAAGGTTGTTAGGCTTCAGATTTTGGCATGCAAAAAAGCGTCGAAAAACACTGATTGCTCAATTTAATTAATTCTGTTTGTCCCAATTTTTTGCTACTAATTATAAAAGCTATAGGTTGAGCAAATTTTGGATGCAAGTTTGAACTTTTATGTGTTCTTGAGACATACTTTTTGACTGAAAAATTATTTTCTGCATGCATAAACTGTCTGAAATAGTTCATTTGTCCTTTTTAATTAACTTGTCTGTTCCAGTTTTTTTGCATTTTGGTTTTCCTAATTTGGAAGTGGTATCGCAACCATATTCGATTTCTGTTTCTAGCTGTTTTCCTAATTTGGAAGTCGAAACTATATTCGTTCATCAAACTACTGAGTTTAAACAATCGTTTTATTGAAGCCACCGACAAAAAGAGGGACCAAAATCAGAAAAACTAACAACAGCATTACCGACAGATAAACAAAAACGCACGAGCATAACAACCACTATGGCACTAGAAGCGTTGTTTGGCCCAGTTCTCGAGAAGAGCGACAAAAGCGAAGTGAAGACGTCGGAACTTTCGAAGAGTGGCGACGGAGTTCTCGGAATCTACTTCTCGGCTCATTGGTGCCCCCCTTGTCGGGGATTCACTCCTCAACTGGCAGAGGTGAACGATTGGCTCTTTTTCCTACCCCCCCCCCACCTCACTTAAACGTCGGTTTTATGGTCTAACGACAGGTTAAGTATGGATATCAAATGTGCTTGTCATGGCCTAATTAGTCCGCATAATTGTAAAATCGGACAATGTGAATAAAAAGTACTTGAAAAACTTCGCAGGTGGGGGAAAAGAAAAAAGAGCCAAAAAATTTTATGAGCTAACTAATTTGGGCCCTTAATACCACACTTTTTTCTCAAGCTTGCCTTTTTTGCAAACAAGCCCTTCAAAACTGCTTTTTGTTATGCGTGTCTTAAACAGATTCACTTTTTTAAATCGTCCGTTCTTCAATCGTCTTATTTAATTTGTGTTTCTAGAATTTTGTCTTTTTGTTGTCAGTTAAAATCCAATTTTTCGCGGTTACAACCGAATTGATGTTCCGAGTCATCTGCCGAAACACAGAAAATGCTATGGTTCGTTTGCACATTTTGAAGATTTAACGAAAAAATGCAATAGAAAGTGTCGATTTTAGAAATGTTGAGATTTTGGCAATAAAACTCATTTTCGGCGCCACATTTTAGAAACATTTAGGTTCGTCAACAAATACAGGTGTCTTAAAGTAAGATTTTGGGTGCGTTAAGAATTCCTGAGAGTTACGAAAGGACATGCATGCTAGCGTTAGAATTTGCATTTTACCTAAAACCCCCTTTCCCCGCCCCAATAAAATCCGTCTTTTAGCTCCACGTCATTGTTGATCGAAAAATGAGTCGAACGGTATAGTGTATTTTATTCAAAAAGTTAAGTTCGTTTTGAGAATTAACTTATATCGGATTAGTATTGTTATCTATTAAAATGTAAGCAGCAAGTGATCAAAAATAAGCTTGACATTCCTATCTTCAAGCGTCAATTTCAGTCAGTTTTAGGTGTACAACAAACTAAAAGCCGACGGAAAAGACTTCGAAATTGTGTTCGTGTCGTCTGACCGAGATCCCGCAGCCTTCGCCGAGTACCACTCGGGAATGCCATGGCTCGCGCTTCCTTATGCAAACCGAGACAAGAAACAGGAGCTATCGGACAAATACGGAGTTCGAGGAATTCCGACCTTGGTGCTGATTAATGCAGCTACAGGCGAAACGATCTCAAAAGAAGGCCGTCAGCTGATATCCAAAGACGGAGCAGCGGGGTTTCCTTATAAGGGCTAATTTAATAAACTACCCTCTCTGATTGTACCGAAAATTGATAAAATACAATTAATTCAGAATATGAAATCGACCAAATTGTTTTCCAAATTGCTTAAGAGTATTGAACGTAGTGAGTATGCTTATATAGGTCTTGCTGATGTTTTTTGTTCCGACTTTCGATACGAAAGTAACGGAATATTTGTGCTCGGGGTGGGTTTTTTTTTCTTCAGACAAATTTCGACTTTTTAACTAGCCATTTTTGACGGAAATTTTTTATATCATTCGAAAGCTATTGTTGTCCTGAACTTAAATTTGAAAAGATATTTCGCCTGTCATCATTTTTCTTAAAGTTATGAGGGTTTAAAAATTGCCATTTTGGACATTTTGACCAATTTGGGACAATTAACGCGCGATATAATTCGCGCTTTTAACGCGTAAGCGGAGATTTAATCCGTCTTATAAATCGTTCCAAATTAGTTGAACGAAGCTTATTTGCCATAATTGATTTGTTACAAAGAACGAAATCTATCTTTTTGTACTTTATATGGCGTGTTGGGGGATGATTTTCATAAAAAATTTCAAATTTTGGAAAAAAAAGTTTTCATTTTGTTTTATTTCATTTAATTTTTTCATCCACGCCATTGAGCGATGAAACTTTGTCCTAAAAGGGGAAAACTTTCGCAGCTTAACAAATAAGTTTTTAAAATCGGTATCCTTAAAGTATGTATTTTTTCTTTAGATCGGGGGATTTAGAAAAGGGCGGATTTTGAAAAAGAAAGTTTTGTCGACCTTTTTAGTTTTTTTAGGTCGACAAAATTGATTTCCCGAGTTCTCGTAAAGCCCTAAAAAGACCAGGTTACAGCCAAATCTTCTGCGCAGCAGGCAAAATTTAAAAAAAAACCAGCCCCAATGATCGGTTTTTTAGGCAAATTTTGCAAAATTTGGATGAACAACGCAATCCCCCTCGCCCCCTAAGTGAAAAACCGTAGAATTTACCTCCAACCGCAGTTGCTGCTCATTTTGTTGTAAAGTTCAAATCTAATTGTAACCATGACAAATTCACAAAATATGAGTTTTTCTTCATTGAACGAGGAGTACTGTTTCTTCATTGAACAGTAGTATGCATATAGTGCGTTAGGATCGGGGGGGGGGGTTGTCATACATGGATGACCATTAGGTATAAATCATAATGGTCAAATCATTAGGTATAAATCATAGTAGTATGCATATAGTGCGTTGTCATACATGGATGACCATTAGGTATAAATCATAATGGTCAAATCATTAGGTATAAATCATAGTAGTATGCATATAGTGCGTTAGGATCGGGGGGGGGGGGGGGGGTTGTCATACATGGATGACCATTAGGTATAAATCATAATGGTCACCATGTATTAAATGATCAGCAATGGTCACCATGTAATAATCCTAATTGTCACCACATATAATTTTATACCCAATAGTCCTCATGTAAAACTTCGGTATATTATTGAGTATTCCCACTGAACGTTGTGGTTACATGTTTGGAGCGGGAAAGGATTTGCCAAATCTTTGTTCTGAAACCAGCCGGAGTGTTTAACTGCGCTATAGACTGTTTGCTCAATTCTTCTTAAAACTTTGATTCAAACTCAAATTACATACAAATACATACAAAAGTATGCTTAAGACACTATCGCTTAAATGAAAATGTTTATATCCCAGATTAACTGAGTTCCAAAGCTGAACAAAATCTCGCACTTAAATACACACTAAACGCGGAATAAACGGTAGGTCAAATTTTATGTACAGACAATTCTCATATTAAATAACTGAATTTTATTTACTATACAAAAGTTAATGTGGTGTTTTTTGTGTTTTAATCTATTCGTCGATTTTTTGACCGTGGTTCTTCTACTTCAACTGCTTCATAATCGAAAAACGAATCGTTGAAGAATGACGACTCGTCCTCATCGGAAGTATTGGCCTCCAGATCCGCGATATCCCCGCTATCAATATCACTGTCGTTGGTTTCTGCTGCCCGAATCAGACCGGGGTCTGGAGTTTGCCAACTGCTATTGACCTGGTCCATCAGTTGTCGAAGCGAGCGATGTGGTTGTGTGTTCTCAACAGCAAAACTATCCTCAGAGTATTCATCATCAATTTCCGGATGGTCCCAATTAATGTTTTGAGTGTTAGCGAATTCTTCAGACACCCCATCTAGGAAATCGTCACAATCCCACGACACTGGCTGTTGACGATCTTCAAAAAATGGCATCCATTTTTCCAAATCGTCATCATCGGTTGGGTCAGAATTAACAGCGGCTGTGTTGTCATCACTATCATCAATGCCAATCACAGTTTGACCCAAGATGTTTTTGTGACCGTAGGGAAAAGTGTGCTGACCATCATCGAGGATGTAGCGTTTGTCATCAAAAGCTGATAACGATGTTTTCGTCGAAGTCACTGTTTGCAGATTGTGTGACTCGGATGCGATTCGACTGTTTTCAGTTTTGAATAACGAGCCAGAGGTCAAGGTGTCTCGATATCGCTGATGGCTCAACATCTTCTGAGCAGCTTTCGATACACCCTTCGCCGATAATTTTCTGCAATCTATAAATATAATTATATGATTTCTAATCAATTTTTTGATGATCACTAATGTGTGGTGGTAAAAAAAGAACCAAATGCAATCTGTGGTTTTGTGTTTTTTAGGAGCTACATCATGTTAACTTGAAGGTCAGGTGCAACAAAAAAAAATGACATGAAGGCCAGGTGTGACCTTAAAAATTAGTCATCATTAAAAAAATCGACCAACACAAAAAAAAAAAAATCCCCAAAAAAATTAAAAAATTTTTTTGCAAAAAAAAAAAAAAAACACTTTTTCGCCCGAAAAATTTTTCGAACAAAAAAAAATTTTTTTTTTCCAAAAAAAAAAAAATTGTCCACAAAAAAAAATCGTCCGCAAAAAAAAAATCGCCCACAAAAAAAAAAAAAAAATTTCGCCCACAAAAAAAAATCGCCCACAAAAAAAATTTTTTTCGCCCTCAAAAAAAAAAAAAATTTCGCCCACAAAAAAAAAATTTTTTCGCCCACAAATAGAAATTGCTTTCCAAAAAAAATTCCACAAAAAATCAAAATTTTTTGAAATTCGTGCTCACAAATAAGGCAAATAGAAATTAATTAATTACCTCTGGACAAAATGGAATAAAGTTTGGGTTTGAGGGATATAAACTCGGTTATAATGTCTCCTGGAAACTCATCCTTGAATTTTAAAACAACCATTTTGTTTTTTGGGTCGTAGAGAGGGTGGTTCTTCGGGTAATTTGACAAGTCAAGTTCATTCAAAATATTCCTTTTTTCGGAAATTTCTCGGTATAAATCTTCACTTTTGACTTGGTACAGGAGACTGTCTGTATCAGAATACAGTAGTTGACATTCAAAATTTGGTTTCATTATATCGTAATGAAATTTATACATGTGAAACTTTGCTAACTCAAGAACACTAGCTCCCACAATTGTTGGGACATCCCAATAGATTTTTGTTGGGTTCGAAGTGAACGCTGCCAAGTTTTCTCCAAAAATTTTGTAGGATTTAAATTCGAATGCACTAATTTCTCGCAAAGCGGCATGATAATCTCTAACTATTCGAACAAGCATCCGTTTGCGCTTCGACTCGCATGTTTTCCCATAAGCACAATTGTTCAGTAGTTTGTACAAATCCTCCTCAAATTTATTTCTAGCTTGTTGTCGTTTAGTCGTGTTCAATGTGATGTATGGTTCTAACCATGCTTCTTGTTCAAACTTCAGCACACGGTGCACTTTTTTAACTTTAAGTCCCAACCTAACAAACAATTGCAATAGTTTGTAATGAATTGTATAGTTTGACTTGTCATGCAGCGTCTGCAGTAACTTTTTGGTCTTTCCAATTGAACGTCTTGCAATGTCTTGGTTTTTCATCTGCTCGAGTAAATTCGTTTGGTAGGGACTCAACCAATCCTGGGGTACACTTTCTTTAGTAGGAGCTAAAGGGTAATCTTGATGATCCTCATGCAGTTCTTCTGGGTACTCGAGATCAACTTCCAATATAAATCCAATCAAAGAGTCTTCAGTCATGTTGAGGATTTGGTTCACAATCACCTCGTCTTCTATATGCTCTATTAACTCAAAGTTACGCACCGGTAATTTCTCCGTTTGCATGACGCCGCCATAGAGGTTATTTGCATCGATCATAAACCCGTAGGTGCTAGGTTGATCTGGGTTGAAGTCGGGGCATTCTTTGTTGTTGGCTTTGAAAAAGCGACTATGGAACACGGATGCAGTACCACCTCGCATCATATTCTCGACCATTTCGAGATGCCTGCGGTCTGATAAAAGCTGAACATTCGAGTCTTTGCAGATACGTTTGAAGGCGTCTCCAGCTAAGTTTGAAGCACTAAAATGGTGCGCGCAGTCCAGACCATAAGTTTGGTGACTAATTTGTCGAAATTCTTCAAAGACGCAAGCAAGAAGGAGTGTATCACACTTGAGATACAAGTTGTGATAATCCTCCAAGTTTTGACATTTGAACATTCTAAAAACTTTCCTTGCATGCTCCAGATCCGCTTGTGAAACTGCAACTTTTCCTCCATTCAAAACATCGGACCAATTTTGCAAAGGAGGCAATTCTTTTTCTGCAAATTTTTCTCTTTTGGTCATGTACGAATAAGGGTAGAAACCTTTTTGTCGTATCAGACACCGTTGCTCCTCCGTCTCGTTTGCAAAATACTTGTTCAAAACTGACATTTTTTCCGCTGGTAGATTATCAACCAATTTTTGCAAGGAAGAATTCAAAAACTTGCATGAGTCAATAAATCTGAGGTATTCAAAAACTTTTTGCTCGGATCCGTTTTTCCTTTTTATAGTTTTAATTAGGACTCCAATGCTTAACGATATATATTTTTCGTCGGTGCTAGGTATAACACTCATTGTACTTGTTGGCTCGCATTCATGCAATGCGAGACAAATGTGGTGAAGGTCATAGTTCTGGATGTTATGTCCAATGACTGGGGTGAAATTTACAGTTCGTCTTGCGAGGTTGCATTTTTCATGTGCCCATCCCAAAAATTTTCCAGAAAAATGGCAATGGTCAAGACATTTTTTGTGCTCATTGGTAAAATGTATACAGCAAATCCAACATGTTGATGTGTTTTCTTTGTTCAACGATTCTTGGCTTTCTAGAAATTGAGGAAACCGTCGCTTTTGATCATATATCTCTCTCGCTAATTGATGCAACTGATTGAGAAACTTTTTCATGCATTGATCAGAGCTGTCATAGTCAAAGAAGTAGGGCTGTGAATTTCCGTGCTCAATTACAGCCAATGAATACCCACAAGCTTCGTGTTTTTGTACAACTCGGGTAGATGATCGCGATGGATTATCAGGACAAGAATCTACAGGTTTCAGAAATGATTCAAAATCAAAATAAATCACAAGTGGTACAAACCACAAGGCCTGGAGGTTTTTGAACTCGTATCTGTTGGTACCTTTTTCTGCTGAAGGCATGACTACTAGAGCAGGTTCATGATCCTTACAACACTGGATGTGTTGCTCATGAGTTTCATCACTCCAACTAATGTGAAAGCAGTTTCTACATAAACGTGCAATTGGGCGATACTTACACCCTTTGATTTCGCAGATGAACTTTAACAAATCGATTATAAGTACATAGTGATGCTTTGCAGGCTCATACAAGAGAAGCAGGTCCATGTCAAATATTTCAGTTTGGGTGCTGTTATCTTGGTTTGGTCGTTTTGATATATACATAGGCAACAAATCTCCCTTGTGGTACTGGAACACATTTACCCGCACGTCGTTAAGTTGTTCAAATTTTCCAATTGAAGCGAAACTCATGGGTGAATCAAAATTACCTTGGGCTTTGTGTGCACTTTCTGCAGTGTATGTATCAGGTTGTGTCCGCGCAGCTGCTGGGTTCGCTTTTTGTTGATCAGTTAGAAGTAGGTCAACACCATGCTTCAGACTATAAGCAGCGGTAAAGCAAAGTTCGAAGCAATTATTATCTTCGTGATTTCTAATGTTTATCAAATTCTGGGACATTCGAATTCGAAAAGGCAAGTCAATATAAGATGACCCACGGATTGGTGAAAACTTTGCAAGTTTAACAAAAACTTGAATTACATGTTGCAAAACCCAACCGCTTCCATAAGGTGCAAAAGTCTCCAAAACTGCTTGCATTTTTTCGACCATTTCAAAAAACTCATCATCTTCTAATCCTAAGCTCATCACAAGTTTCATATCAGAGTTTGCATAAATGTCAATCCGCTCGTCGTGCTCAGTTTTACTAGAGTCATTTATTACTTTAGGTTTTACCAAACCTAAATTAGCGCTGAACTGAACTTTTCTAGGTCCTTCTGCAACTCGATCGATTATGAGACTTTGAATTTCATCTTTTTTCTCTTGCATAAACTGCAAAAGGTCAATCGGCTGAGTTTCATCCATGGGTTGGTTTCCGCCGATCACATACGTTTCAAGAACACCGAAAAAAGCAGACTCACTTTTTTGAAGATTGGTGCCGTTGATTTCGTCTTCATCGACAGCATGCACATCACCGAGAGCAGCATTAGCAGCGGCACTTGTAGTGGCTAAATCAGCAGAGGCAGCTCTCATAACAGGAAGACCATGGGTTGCTAGTAAATGAGCTGATAAGTTTTTGGGCGAATGAAATCCCAAATGACAATAATCACAAACACCTCCAAGTTGACCATGAGTGTGAAGAATATGTTTTTGTAAATTTGAAAGCATTTGAGCCGTGAATGAACACTCATTGCATCGATAAACAATAAGTCCTTTTTCAACAAAATGTTTGTCACGCTCATGGCGACTTCTATTGCTCTTATTTGCATATTTCAGTGGACAAAAATTGCATTTGAACATTTTTTGAAATAAGTTAAGCTATTGATTTTAAGAAAGAAAAAGAATCAAGTGATCTCAAATTACACTCAGAAACAACAGTAAATGAGAAGCATAACTGTTCGTCTACCAATTGTAGAGAAAACGGTTTGTGTTTTGCGCGCGTAATTTTGAATTTGAATTAAAGTTCCCGCCAAAATTTGAATTAGATTTGAATTTCCCGCCATAACTGGCAAACTCAAATTCGATTGGACGAAACAGATAAATTGTTGTTTGAAACGTTAATAATTATTATAAACGATAGAAATTAATCTAAGCCAACCAAGTTTGGGCTAAATTTTAATCCAAAATGATTTTAGAGCCAAGATAGAAAAGTTTTAATTTTATATTTTATCAATTCAAATTATAAATTGATGAAATTTTCGAAATTGCAAATAAAAGTTGAGCATGTCACAACACATGATAGATCCTAAATATCCCAGTTGTCATGGGGACAGAATATCTTATAAAAACGTCAAAATTAGTATCAAAAACAGTTGAAATGATGAATAAGTAAAGCAAAATCTAAAAAATGACAGTTTTTTAACTTTCCAGGCGCATTGTTATCAATGATGTCAATCACGGAGCGGTCGCACGGTCCATATCACCATGAATTTGTCTCAGTTGTCTTTCGAGTTGAAAAAAAAGTCCGAAAAAATACTTTTCTGTAAAGAGAAATGAGTTCGTTGTTTTAGGGGGGATTAAGGGGATTAGCGTTTTTCTCGAAGACTAATGAAAAAACATCTACTCCCACAATCTCATTAGTCGTGCCCCTCAATGCAATTTCATAATAACACCACTTGCTCATAATAAAAAATTGCGTCTTCTGGTTGAAAATCGCATTTTTTCGGAAAAATGAAAAAACGATGAGTCATCAATTAAAAAGTTTGATTTTTATTATTTTTCTCAAATATTTTGCATGATGATGAATACTTGTATTTTTTTCAATATGACCATTTTTGGAGACAACAGTATCAATGATCAAATGGTAATTCCAATTTGTAGAAAAAGAAAAAAATTGATGCTTTTTTTTTCCTTTTTGTAATTAAAAAATCAAATTTTTAACTAAAAAACCTTAAAAAAAATAATTATTTTTATCAAAAAGTTGGTTTTAAACATCTTTTATACTATTTTTCATTATGTTTAATTTGTATGATAACTATTTGAATAAACATATGACAACATAAGTTTTCATCCAAAATTATTTTTTTACAGTTTTTTTTTTGACGTTAATTATCTTTTTTCAAAAAACGAATTTGATTTTTTTAATCTTGTTTTCTAAAAATTAGCATATATATATGGATGCTTTTCAGTTTTTTGTCAAGATCACTAATGTAAATAAGAACTTCAATGTTAATATGTTAAATCCTATTTGTGGAAAAAATGAAAATTTTACGGATTTTTTTTTTGTTTTTAATTGAAAAAAAAATAGTCAATTTAATAAAAATAAATGATTTTTGTAACTTCAATTTTTAAAGGCTTTTGAAATAAATTTTTAATCAGAACCCAATCGTGTGATAATTAATGAACAAATACAAGATACAAACTCAAACTCAATTTTAAAGTTAAATTATTATACACAATAAATACAAACAAAAATCAAAAAAACTCAACCTCAGTTTCAAAGTTATATAAGGTCCAAATACTCCTGCGCTTTCTCTAGTGTTGTTAACTTCCTTTTTTTCTTTGGCGCTAGACAGAGAGAAGGGGTTAAGTTTTCCATGTGGTTGCTCACAGTAGCCACAGGGGTACGCTTTGGAGTTGAGCAACCCGGTTCGTCAAGCCATGGTGAAACTACAGGGGAAGGATCAGCTTTCGGGGTAACTACTGATGGTGACTCAATTTGTTCCATTCCCCATAAACGATCAAAAAATTCAATTTCTTCAAAGTATTCTAATTGGTTTTCACACATCGGAGTAACATCACAATCGTATTTATACAAAATTTTTTTTACTGGTTTTGATAAAGTTGAAATATCAACCTGAAGAGCAAGAGGCTCGTCAGGATCCGTATATGTACCAGAATTTGTAAGGTAACTCAAATACTTTATATTCAGTTCTTCGTCTTTCTTTGAATTTTTTAAGGAAAGTTTACTGAATAAATGTAAAAAATTTTTGGGAATCATAACGTGATGAGTACAAGTCCACTCATCAGAATTGAAACTTTTTTCTTCGTTAATTATTGCTACAAAATTACCGTGAACGGTTTCATAAAAAATGGTTCTTTCGTAATTGGAATATCCGGCAATAATATAACAAGGCATTTTTGAAGAAAAGTTGGAAGAAAATGACAAACGTAACGCGGAGAGAAATGAAACTGAAATGAATTGTGAAAACGCCTCAAGAGATTAAAATAGGGATTGGTTCTTCTAAAATTAGAAATTTCAAGACCTCCTATGTAGTTTTTAATCGGTTTAATAAGGGAGGGCGTGTGAAATACTTATGTTACCTTGGGTGGTATTCTATGTTTATCTAAATTGCATTCAAACAAATAGCTTGTATCAAAAATAACGTTTAAACATTGTGACCTTTAACACCCATTAAAATTCTTATCAGTTGTACATGCACAAAATACTTATCCATGTGAACTAAATTGCAATCCAATATCTTTGCGATATAAATTACATGTGTATATAAATTAAAATAGATACAACGCCGCTTTCTTTTGCAGACATATACAATCAATCGGAACCATTCATTTCTTTCTATTCAGTTTTGAATCAAGTTACTTTGAAAATTTACTCGTTACAATGAATAAAACCAAAACAAGCACCACAGCAGATGCAGATAAAGATTTTGGCGATTGCTATTTCGATATTTCGGAAAACAGTAAAAGACTAGTGCGTGCTACATTGAAAACATATGACCAAACTGGAACTTATGTATTCCTGAAAGTTTTCAAAAAAGCAGCTGAAGGCGCTGAATTTGAATGTGTACAAAGACTTTCCTTAAGCAGCGAAGAATTTTCAAAATTACTAAAGTCGGGAAAGTCAATCCGAGCGCAAACAAGTGAAATTTCTGATACTGTTGAAAACAAAGACAAACCACAATCTAACTGTAAACGAGCCAGGAAATCTCAACTTTCCTCAAACACAAAGGATTTCAAGCACGACCCGAATTAATTTTCCTTTACAAAATGGCAGAAGCTATGTTCGAAGTTGTGTTACCTGATTATTTCAAAAAATTTCAACCAAATTTCAAATTTGTTATCACTGAAAAAATTCCTAATTTATCTACTTTTAAAAATTATGTTTTTGGAAGCCACTTCAAATCTGAATATTGCCCTTTTTCAGTCGAGAATGAAAAAAAAATTCATTACCATATATTGATTCAAGTAGATTCAGAGGAACAATTAAACCAATTTTTTCCTTCCCAAAAATGTTTCAGTGTTCCTTGTATTTTCACTTGCTTCAAATACTTAGTTTCTCCTGCTAAAGATGTCAAAGGAAACGGTGAGTTATTTGACAAGCTTAAACTAGCTCTCACTTATTCAGCACAACCTGTTGCAGCCAATCTCGATTTGTTAGATTTCACTGCAATCAAAAAACGTTTACCCAATTTATTGCTTTCTGCAACATCATCTAAGAAACAAACTTCACCAAATCAAAACGTTTGCAAGAAATCTCCGGCCGTTGGGGGACAGAAACGAATTGATAATACAGTTACGCCTGCTGCATCGTCGACGTCAAACAAATCCGTAAGAGTTTCGACTTCAGTTTCAAAGAAACATACAGAAAGCAGACATGTTCAAACAGATGAGATGAATACAGAAACTTTGAAAAGATTTGAAAGTTTAATTAATGGACCCCATTCTGCCGCTTTTTGCAAAATAATGGATATTTTGACAAGTGGATATGGAAAACTTGATGTAGATACTGATGTGCTATTTGTGAAATTTATTGTTGAAGAGAAAGTTAAGTTTTAATTGATACATACTTTTCATTATTCCCTTTTTATTATATTGAGTTCAGTAAACATGATTTCAACTTTCGATTTAAAACTCATTCATGAAATTTTTACAGACTTAAAATCACAATATCCAGACAAATCAGTCAGATTTCAGTATTTTTTAGCCACTTGTTTGTATTTGGATGCTGATATTAATTTGGATTTTGTTTTGAAAAACAGACCATATGGTGGTTTAATTGGAATAGACAATTCGTCGCTCGACAAACACTTGAAACATTTCAAGTTTCTTAGAATACATGCTATATTGCATGACGCAGCGGGATATTTGCAAGAAAAAAATCATACCGGTCCTGGGTACACATATGTTTTGCCTTGTCCAATAAAAAACTGTTACCTGGGTCACGTGACAGGTATTGCGTTTTGCTTATTTCTTAAAGCATTCAAACCAAAGTTATTTCGTTTGTTGGAATGTTGAGTGAAAGTCATGTTAACCCAAAGAAAGAAAACTAAAAAATTGTTTTTCAACCATCTCATTATTTTAGATATTGAAGGATTTAAATGTGGCAAGAAACCTTTGATCATAAAGGAACTTTCCGTTTGCTCTGCTAATACAATTGATACAATTCATTTTCTGCCACCAGTTCAATTCAACAATTTATCAAAAGAAGAAAAAAAAGCGTACAATTGGGTATCTAAATTTCTACACGGGCTTCGTTGGGACGAAGGTGAATACCCTTACTCATACTTGGATCAAATTTTTGACAGCATTCGTTTGAGGAACCCAAATTCCCATTTTTTTGCTAAAGGTACACAAAAATCTGTTTTATTAGCTGAATACTTGAAATTACCCGTGACAAATTTGGAAGATTTTGGCTGCCCAAAGATTGAACAGTTATTGGGTCAAGAAAAACATATTTGCAAACGACATTCTCATTTACTTCCCTCACATCAATTATTAAAGCATTGTACCCGTAGAAAATCCAAAGTTTTTTTCGATTGGTTACAAAATGAACTGTCCAATGATGCAAACAACCTTATCTCCAAATTTGGTGGTTTACGCTTCAATGACTAATCAGAGTCCTGAAAACAATTTAACACCAAGAATTAAAGTTACTCTTACGCGGACAGGCATATTAGATTGTCGAGGAAAACCTCTCCTGCAAAAACTCGAACAAATTACACTGAACGATATCGAAATCGATAATTTACGGAAGTTTTTTACAGTTCTTGACTACTTTCACCTGTACAATGTCCAGACTCCAGGAATTTCGCCAGTCAATTCCGTTGTTCAATCTCAACCTGGAAGGGCTGCAACCTCAGCTGGGAGAGAGAAGACAAATTCATTTGCATGACCATCAGCTTCCAGCTGAACTGAAAGAATTAGTCAAAACTGATAACGTTGAGGAAATACATTTAGTTCAAGCCACTATCAGAGTTGCTGCTCATTTTGTTGTAAAGTTCAAATCTAATTGTAACCATGACAAATTCACAAAATATGAGTTTTTCTTCATTGAACGAGGAGTTGATTTGCCTGTTGAACCGAAATGACGAATCACATATATATATATGCCAAATTTTGTGGATCATAATAAATATATTTATTGATTGTCTTCATTTTCTTTTGATCTTGTGTGATTACTAGTTGCTAACATGTCGTGTTTGAAAATTCAAATTTTCAAAAAAATATTTTTGCCAAAAGAAAACACACAAAATGTGAGTTTAACAGGTGAGAATTTACCAAAAGAGTTATTAGACGAAATCAGTACCGGAAACGTAGAAAAAATTGTTCGGATACTTCTGACAGACAAAAACATAGCAAGATATATAATAAAATACAAACCAAACGGCAATAGATCAGAGAGAAAAAAAGGCGATTGGTATGCAGTTGTAACTATCAACCTTGATAGAAATAAGCAAAAAAAGTCTTCGGGTAAACATGGAAATTGAAGAAACCACCACTGTCGAGAACAATGATTGCGACTTTGTTGACATTGGTGTTGCCGAAAAGTCTTTATCTCACGAAAACAGATCTTGGAAATTTTGTAATTCTGTTTCTCTTCCGTCTGCAGAAGTTGTCTTTTTCACGCAAGTCTGTTTCATTTTCATTTTGCTCTCTTTATCTATTTCAAAATTATCTTTTTACAACCTTAGTTGTGATGAGACTGCCATTTGGCTTTCAATACTATCCAGTACAGTTGGTTACATGTTACCCAATCCCAAGTTATAATAATGAATAAGATCATTTCAACAAAAGATCGTCTGTTTATGTCCGTTTCAGGTCCCTCAGGATCTGGCAAAACTGATTTAATTTTTCAAATGCTTCTCAAAGGTACATTCTATCCATCGTATAACAAGATATTTTATTTTTATCTTCACGATCAACCCAAATACCGTTCCTTTGTTTCTCACAACAAATTTGATATTGAATTTATAAAATTATCCAGCTTTGAAATTGTTAATAACTTACGGGATTGTATGATTGTCTTTGATGATACCTGTGAAGAAATTTTTAATGAAAAAGATTTTGTTAAATTAGCTACAGCAGGCCGACATAAAAATGTTCATGTTATTTATGTCAAGCACAATTTATTTCAGCAAAGTAAGCAATCACGTACAATATATTTGAATACAACTCACTTAATTTTGTTCAAATCACCTCGAGACATTCAACAAATTGATTATTTAGGCAGACAGTTGAATAATGCAAAATTCCTCCGTCATGCGTATCAGTTGGCAACGAAAGAAGATTTTGGTCATCTGTTGATAGACTTGGATCCCAAAACTTCAGAATGTCTTCGTTATTCGTCAAACATAGTTCCACCATCACCAACCATTTTCTATTTACCATCCTCGAAAGCAGTTATCACATCTCTTGAAAATGAAAGAGAAAGAATTATGTATATTGAAGCAAATGCTCAATAGTCGCCATTGTAGATCAATTTTGACAGAAGCTGATTCAAATTTTATTAGATTTCTTTGCGATTGTTTTGTAAATGTTTTTCTGGGACATGTTCCAGCTAACAAGAGTTTCATCGAGAGTAAGAAAATACCATTTGGAAAAATTGTTGACCCTAAGTTTAGTATCCGAGAAAAACGAAAAGTTTTGGCAAACAATATTTCACTGGTTAAATCAATCGGAGAATCGTGTTACATTTACTTGAAAAACTAGAATCTCAGGCATGTATGCTGAAGAATTCATCCTCATTCCTCGAAAAACATATGCTCCAGATGAAAAAACTGCACCACAATCTCAAATCCTTCATAATCCATTAATTAACGACAAATCATCTCAACTCAATTACATACAACGATTTCGAGAACGAAATATCAGCCGTGACTCTCCACCACCATTAAACCCAACATCTCCTATTCCTTTAACCCCTAATAATGTAGTACCAAATCTGCACCGAAAAAGAAATTTATCTGCACTTACTAATTTCAGTGATGACGGTGATGATGAAGCAGAAAAAAATTTTGAATCAAACAATTCACTGCAGCAGACAAGTTCAAAGAGAACAGAAAAAAACGATGAAAAAAGTAATGGAAAAACCGCTGAAGTGTTTCGAAAGGTTATGGAATCCATTCAAGAGCTATTGGAAGCTAATAAATTGGAAAGGGCAAACATCGTGCTAAAGCAGTTGTTCAAAGTTGAATCCTTGACTTTAGACGTTGACGGATATGTTTTAATTCAAGGAAAACCAACACTCGTTAAAATTGAATCTTTTTTGTACGATACACAGCAAAACACAAAAAAACTTGAGGGTGTTTTTTATCCACAAATTTTGAAAGAACTGAATCTTGATTCTAGCTTAGTGTCCAACACTTATGCCAAACAGATTCTCCGCTCGCTTAAGAGCGAAGCAGCTAAGCCCTTCTCAACTTCTTCCTCCTTCGTCTCCGGCGACAACCCGACAACTGAGTACTCGAAGAGATCAAAACCCTCCTCTTCGAAGACTCGATCGACAACTCTCAAACCCAGAACCAAGCAATCAGACAAAAGAAAAACCCAGAAAAAAGAATTTTTCCCCAACACCAACGACGACGATGACGACGATGATAAAAACTATGAAAGCAGTAAAGAATCGTTTGCGACGACGTCAACAAAAGAATGGAAATCCTACTATCAGTGAAGAAAAGAAACTCAAATTACTCTACACGAAAGGTCCAGCTGCATTTGGTAGCGTTAAAAATTTAACAAATGCTAGTCAACTCTCACCAAAAAAAGTTGAAAAATTTCTGAGATCTCAATCATCACATACAAAGTATGGATTGTTTCGTAAAACATATCCTCGGCTAAAAGTGATTGTTAACGATATCAACGAAATTTGGTCTCTTGACTTGGCTTATGTTGATAAATTGGCTAAATATAACCGAGGGGTACGATATTTGTTAGTTGCTGTCGATTGCCTCTCTCGCTACTTACGAGTGGAACCCCTGAAGACCAAATATGCTAAGGAAACAACCGAAGCTTTCAAAAAAATGATCAAAACAAAACAACCAAAAAAAGTTTGGGTTGACAAAGGCACCGAGTTTAAAGGAGAGTTCGAAAAGTTATGTACTAAACGAGAAATCATCAAATACAATACTCACAGTGAAAAAAAATCAGCGTTTGCCGAAAGAAACATTCGATCGCTGAAAAGTATTATGTACAAATACTTGGAGTTTGAATGGACTTACAGTTATATTGAAAAATTACAAAGTTTTGTTCAAACGATTAACTCACGCGTTAATAGAGTAACAAAATTGGCTCCAAACAAGGTCACAAGAAAACATGTACCTGCTTTAGTTTCATTAATTGCAAACAGTTCATCGAAGTTGGTACAGAAACCAAAATTTTATGTTGGTGACTATGTTCGAATAGCGAAGACTGACTTGCCTTTTAGAAAAGGTTACAAGCAGATTTTTACAGACGAAGTTTTTGAAATAGTTGCCATTCCTACTGTAAACCCTCCAACATACAGTCTCATTGATGCGGAAAAGGAAGAAATCAGCGGAAAATTTTATGAAAAAGAACTTAGTTTAATTGAAAACAAAGCTGATTATAACGAAAATGGGCAGTGATGAGTTTACTGTACATTTGATTTCAACAGCATCAATGGATTATTTCCCAGGCAACACTTTGGCCAGTTTTAGAAATTTTTGTAAAGAAGAAATAGCTTTAGACGGAGATTGGAGAGTTGCTCTCTCAGAAATAATTTTCCCCACAAAATTAAACAATGTTACTGATGAGGAATTTACGTACTTCAGAGCATCCGAAGTAGTAGCCAGTAAATCCAACGCTGGCAATCGGAATACAATTTCCAGACCCTACTATGGCGAAAAAGTTTTTATCAAATCAGGAGAGTACACTTTTATAGAACAATTGATTAATGAGATAAAAACAAAACTCAAAGACAAAATTCATTTTGATGCGAGTCCTCAAGAAATCACGAATAGCATGAGCATTTGGATGAACGCAAATGAAGGAATCTCATTCCCAAGTCCCCAAATACCCAGTCTGTTAGGCTACAATGCAAAGCTTGATGAGAACGGTGAATATCACATTGGTTACAAAATGATACCCTCCTTCGATGCATCTTATGAGGGAAACGAACTGTACGAATCTCATTTCCCATATGACTTATCAAGTGGGACAAGTCTAATTTTTGTCTATATTGACATTATTCAATACCAAACTGTTGGTGATGCAAAGGCCCCATTGTTACGCGTCATTGATTCAAATAGACGCATCAAAAACGGTAGTGCCTGCAGCATTGAACCTAATCATCGAAAAAACTTTATTCACTTCATCTGTACAATCAATATCGGTACAGTTGCGCACAGAAACTGGAAGACTAGTGCCCTTTGCAGGAACTGGTAAAGTTGTGTTGACTCTAAAATTCAAGCGTTTTGATTGAAAACCAATGGAACAATATTATGCAAAGCAAGCTTCACTTCCTCATTTCTCTGGACACTACCGACAACGCGGCAGTGGATTTGGCGCTTTGGCTGCTGGTATTGGTCGTGTTGCTATACCGTTTGCACGACGGGTTATTCTACCGGCAGCGAAAAAACTGGGCAGAGAACTTTTGATGAGTGCAGCGCCAGAACTAATTGATGTCGCTATGAAAAAGAAGTCTCCTAAACAAGCATTGAAAAACACTGTCACAAAAACTGCAAGAAAACAACTCGGTGGTGGTAGACGACGTCGTCGAAAGACACCAATGAATGGATTACGAAGAAGAAGGTCAGTAGGGGCTCGAAAAAGAAAAACAACCATTCGAAGAAAAACCAGACCAGTGAGAAGTCGAGCAGATTTTTTCTCAAACATAAAAAATGATCGCTAATTTGTTACCCAATGAAGCTACCCATAGCTCTCTAGATTTGTTTGAAAAACAACCTCTTTTGATTACTTTTGAAAACGCTTTTGATCAAAAAATTGGACCTGTTTATTCACCTAATGGACCAATGCTTGAATTTGAAATCACCGGTGACCGTAATAATTTTGTTGACCTGCAAAAAATTTATTTGGAAATACGATGCAAAGTAACGCAATCAACTGGAGCTGATCTGCGATACGACAACACTGATCCTACTGTGTCTGATTCACCGTTCCTCGTAAACAACTCCCTGTATTCCCTTTTCTTTGACTGTACCCTCTCTGCTAATGGACTCAAAATCTCAAATGCCAATAGTAATTTTGCGCATAAAAGCTTTATTGGAACAGAAGTTTCTAACAGCAAAGGAGCCAAGGACTCATGGCTTAAGTGTCAGGGATATCGTTTTGAAAACAATCCCGCTGCAATAGATGCAGCTGATTTCACATCTCAACGAGAACTGGTCCGTGAATCGAGGGAAATTTGGTTCTATGGACCCGCTGGAGTTGATTTTTTCACATGTGACAAGCATTTGTTGAGCGGTGTTACCCTCAGACTTTCCTACAGACGTTCTCATGAAGATTTTCTCATTATATCGGAAGATGCTGCCAAGCATTACAAGCTGCAAATACTCGAAGCGAACCTATATGTTAGAAAAATGACTGTGACCGACCATGTGCTCTCTGCCATTGAATCAACTTTGCTCAAAACTCCTGCGAACTACCCATATCAAGAAGAAATTACAAAAACATTTCTTGCAACAGCTGGTCAGCGCAGCTGGCAACAGGAAGATATTTTTGCTCGTGAACCGGTGAGACAAATTATCATAGCATTGAACACAAATAATGCATTTCTAGGAACAAACCGAACGAATCCTTTTCATTATCAAAAATTTGGACTGGAGCAAGTTACTTTGAGACGAAATGGTTTACCAATAGCAAGTACACCAATCAGTACACAAGATCATAAGCGTCTCTTCTTCAACACACTATCAGCGCTGGGTTTGTTGCACTGCGGGCTGGGAATCACTCTGGATAACTACCAACAGCACTTTATTATGTGTTTTGATCTCACTAGCACACAGCAGGCAGCTCATGACTTCTTGCATCCAGAACTTACTAACTGCTCAGTTTCACTCGATCTTCAATTCTCAAACGCTTTGACAGCAAACCTGGAAATTTTTGTTTGGGGTATACGCTCATCCAATGTATTTATTACCTCCGACCGCAAAGTTACAAAGAACGTCCTTCCCATTTCGACAGTCTGAAAATGGATGAAATCCAGTTGCAGGACCTCATTCAGAATTGTAATCATCTGAAATATAAGTTTTTTGGAGTATTTGCAGCCGACAATTTTCCACCTCACATCCCAAACAACATCTTTATGATTGTGAACACTTCAAAATCAGATTCTCCGGGGACACATTGGATTGTGATATGCAACAGAAGAAATGTTTTATACTTCGCTGATCCTCTCGGTCTTCCTCTCTGGCAGTACACCAATCTGTATAAACGATTGAACGAGAATTTTCATCAAGTGACTGAATTGATGACAAACTTTCCCATGCAAGACTCAAACTCTACCATGTGCGGTTCTTTTTGTATTTATATTGCACATTTGATTTTTGATAAAAACTTTAATGGTGATGCTTCTGATTTTGTTTATATAACTGATCATGTTTTGAAACGTTTCCTAACTCACATGCGTACCCATTAACTAACCATTTAATATGGTTGATTTATACATTTTACAATTCAATTTTGAACAATACATTCTTTTAGTAATTGAAATTTTACCCAATTGTTAACTGAATAGCAGTAATTCGAGAAGTTAAGCTTTTTATCAAAGTGAGAAAAAAAGTACAAAATCGATCTATGGAGGGATATCACCATACCAGCTACTGTTGCCTCCTTTTAGTACAATTTCTGGACGGGTTTCGAAACGCCGCCTTTCGGCTGAGAGTCGAGCGCCATGCGTTTTCCTCTACTCGGACCCCAAGAAATTTTGTTCCACTTCAATTTTATAGTAACAAGTTAGGTACACGTCTTAGAAATGGTTGCAGCAAAATTAATGGGCACTTTTGGCTTTCATCAGTGTTCTCGTTTTTCAAGATCTTTAGCCACTTCAACCTTTTAGCTCTTTCAACCTTTCTATCAAATCAAAGTTTTTGTCATAGATTTCAGACGTTTATTTTTCAGTCTCTTGTAGACACGGAAAATGGAAATGTCAAAATTTTCAAGCCAATTTCATCATTTTAGAGTTTTCAGTGTTCCATAATTTTTCTTTGTTTTTACCTTCAATTGGCTGAACGAAATTTTTCATTCTTATTTTGGTCAAATTGATTATTAATTTTTGCCTAAATAGAGGTGGCGGCCGCCGCACTTGACGAATTTTGCTTTCTTCGAGATTCAGTAATAAAACATGCATTTTTGAAGGAAATCGTTCACCGCAGCCAACAGTTAAGCTACGCTGCCAAAATCTTGTGCTTTTCTATATACCATATAGTTTGGTCGCATATAATAGGTATATAACGTCATTTTACATGTAAACAAACCAATACCCCCAAACTTTAGAAGGGAAAACATGCACCGACCAAAACCTAATTCCATTCCCGTTTCCACAACGTTCAGTGGGAATACTCAATAATATACCGAAGTTTTACATGAGGACTATTAGGTATAAAATTATTTATGGTGACAATTAGGATTATTACATAGTGACCATTAGGTATAAAATTATACATGGTGACAATTAGGATTATTACATGGTGACCATTGCTGATCATTTAATACATGGTGACCATTATGATTTATACCTAATGGTCATCCATGTATGACAACCCCCCCCCCCCCGATCCTAACGCACTATATGCATACTACTAACCGCGTTTTAAATTTGAAAATTGTTTGTATAATTTAT
This sequence comes from Symsagittifera roscoffensis, assembly GCF_963678635.1. NCBI lineage: Eukaryota > Metazoa > Xenacoelomorpha > Acoela > Convolutidae > Symsagittifera > Symsagittifera roscoffensis. The sequence goes on from NC_087067.1 coordinate 12,299,644, forward strand.
GCATTTCGAACAAACGAGCACATGAAATTTTTATGTGGGATTGCATTTGAATGCTGTTAGTAACTTAAACTGACCTATTTTAATTCAATTATCTCTAAATAAGCTTAATGTTCTGTTAATCCAAGGTATACTCAAATATATTTCCTGGAAAATTGAAATTTTCTCCCACCTAAATCAATTTGGGGGGAAATTGTACGGTTGATCCGAAGATTTTGAATAAAAAAACTGCGTTTCTTTGACGCGAGCACTCCCCTAAAAGCTAGTAGACACTGGCACATTTTAAAAAAATTTATGGTTCGTCAGCCAAAAACGGATATCTCTAAATAGTACAGAAAAGGGACCGTTTGGGTCGGCAGGGGGTCGAAGAATCCCTACGGGGGAGGAACGTCCACCCCTAAATATGTTGAGGTCAGACCATCTCAAGGTCAGACAGATTAAATGAATCGTAGTCAAAACTGAGTAAACTCAGACAAGGTCAACTAGTGATCTCAAACAAGTTAATTAGTCAGTAATTAATTAACTGGTACTTTTGTGATGCTTAGTTTGTCATGTAATTTATATTCACTTCTTTCAATTCATTCTTCAACAATCACTACCGCTTCTCAATCCTCAGTTCAAACCTCAGATTCTATCTCAGTCTCTAACCCCAGCTCTTAATCCTAGTTGCTCTAACTCTGAATCTCAACAGGTTATGTGCCCAGATTTCTAATTTTTTTCTTATAGTGTTTTTCTGTCAGAGTTTTTAGCTTTTATCTAGCAGCCATAAGCAACGATGGACTTAACACTCGCGGCTTTTAGTGGAAAGTCTGAAGATTTTCCTGCTTGGTCGACGAAGTTTGTGGCGCGGATGCACACCAAGGGCCTGTTCAGGACAGTGATGGGCAATGATGATCTGTCAGAGACTGAGCCTACTCTCCCCGAGAGTCCGAATGCTGATACGATACCAAGATGCAGGAGCGAGCACTGTTGATCCAGCAGAGGAAAAACAATCAAATCACTGTGTGGTCTCACCTGGCTCTGGTGCTCAACAACACCACTTTGATGTACATAAAGAATGACGGCGTGGGCACAAATGTCAATGGCGATGGAAAGAAGGCTTGGAAGCTGTTTCGAGAGAAGTTTTGCACTGTAGAGAGGCCGACGGTGGTCAGTATAGTAGGTCAGGCTGCGAAACTGTGCCTAGGATCAGAGGAGGATCTGGACGACTACTTAGTTCGCAGTCAAGAACTGATGACGCGGTTGAGCGAAGCTGGAGAAGCAATCACGGACACTCTGTTCAAAGCTTTGGTGATCAATGGGCTGCCTGACAGCTATGAGCATTTTGTGGTGCAAGAGAGCTTTCAACCAGCCAAGACGTTTCCAGAGCTGAGAACGAGGTTGAGGAACTACGATGTTTCGAGGAAGGCTCGATGTGGAGAGAGGACTGTACATGGTCATATAGCCATGCAAGCTGTGAGGAAGAAGAAAGGAGTGTCAAGACGTGGCTGCTATGCTTGCGGTCAGAAGGGTCATATGGCGAGGGACTGCAAGTCCAAAAGTGACAGCAGACACTCCAGTGCTCGAGGCAGTGGGTCGAACGAAGCAAATGGGCCAGGAGCAAAGAAGCAAGGGGAGGACAGGGTTCTTCAGTTGTTGTGCTGCAACTTCAATGAAGGGAGACGATCTCACTGTGGATACGGGGTGCACTGATCATGTGGTGCTTGACATGGCTGTCTTTTCTAGCTTTGAGAGCTGGAACGAAGGGACAACTGTGGAGAACCCCAACGGCACGCTGTCAAAGATTGAGGGCAAAAGATCAGTGGAAGTGGAGATCAGGGACTGCCATGATGCTGTGAGAAGCTACACTTTTCACAATGTGCTGTTTGGGCCGAGCTACAGTGTGAACTTGATGAGTGTGAGCTCAGCTGTGGCTAGAGGCTCAAGCTTTAGTATTGACGCAGATGCGTGTCGTCTACTGGCAGCAGATGGAAGACAGCTACCTGTGAAGCAGCGCGGCAAGCTTTTCATCCTTGAGTGCAAGTTCAAGAGAAACCCGATGACTCTAATGACGAAAACAAAGAGGGATACCAATGATGCAATGTTGTGGCACCGACGACTGGGGCATCTCAACCAGCAGGATCTTTCATTGCTTGTCAATGTGGGCGAGCTACAGTTCTGCGAAGTGTGTACAGCTTCTAAGATGCATGAAGTAGCAGTGCCTAAGAAGACTGACACCAGAGCATCGGCAGTGGAGCAACGGTCTTCAGTGACATTCAGGGACCATTTGAAGTACTGAGCGCCTCGAAGTGCCTGCGAACTGACAATGGAGGTGAGTATTCGTCAAATGCATTTAGAAGATTTTTTAGAGAACTCCAGGTGAAGCAAAAGTTCACTGTGCCCAATACTCACCAACAAATGGTGTAGCAGAGCGCTGCAACAGTGTGATCACCGAGATAACTCAATGTCTGCTGGCCGAAGCAAAGCTACCGAATATTTTCTGGGTCCGAGCATTGTCGAGAGCTGTGAGGTTCCCACATCCAGCAATGAGAAGCGCCTTTCACCGACAGAGATGCACTATGGGCAACCATCAAAAGGGAGCTATTCGCGTGTGTTCGGTTGCCTGGCGTACTATCTGGATCGAGGCAACAGACGGAAACTGCACCCAAAGTGCAAGAAAAGCAAGTTCATCGGCTACGACGAGGAGAGCAAACCCTACCTGCTGATGGATCTAGAGACAAGACGAGTGGTGCGAGCAAGAAGCGTGACATTTAATGAGAACATCATTCCAGATGACTTCATGGTTGACAGTGATCCATTACAAACCCTGGAGCAACCAAGCACGACGAAAACCAGCGAAGCACGAAGCGCGCCAACTGAGGGTGATATTGTAGGTTCAGTGGGGCTACTGAGGAAAATCAAGTCGAGGAGGAAGCAGTAGATTCACATTCTACTGCTCATCCAATGCAGAAGTCCGTTAGGACAAGGAACCCACCCATTCCAGACGGACTGGCCTATTCAGAAGCATTGTCTTGACCGGAAAAGGAGCAGTGGCTGGCGGCAATGGCTTTAGAGGTGAAGTCTCTAGAAGCCCTGGGAACATGGACGTTGTTGATTGACCACAATCTCGAAAAGTTCTGGACGAAGGGTTCTTGCTGTAAAGAGAGATGCGATGGGACAAGTGGAGCGGTTCAAAGCCCGATATTTAGTGAAAAGATTCATGCAAGTGCAAGGACTTGACTTCAATGATGCGTTTGCTCCAATCTGTAAGTTTGAAACAAAGAGGATACTGCTGGCTCTGGGGGCACAAGATGATCTTGTACTTCATCAGATGGATGTTAAGTCAGCCTTCGTCAACTCTCCTCTAGCAGAGACAGTGTACATGGAGCAGTCAGAGGGGTTCAGCAGCGATGACAGCCAAGTGTGCTTGCTACAACGAAGTCTCTACGGGCTGTGGCAGGCAGGAAGAGACTGGTATCAGACGCTGAGCACTTTCCTACTTGATGAAGGGTTGACTAGAAGTAGCAACGACTTCTGTTTGTTGACGATGAGGGGATCAAACGATGCAATGATTTATGTGCTGGTCTGGGTAGATGACATCATCAGTGGGTGCAGATGGCAAGACGAAGTTTACAAGCTGAGAAGCCGTTTTTTTCGAACGATTCAAGATGGATGACAGAGGTGCATTGTCTTGGTTCCTGGAGACTGGGACGGTAACAGTAAATCAATCTCGTTACATCGACGACTGCTTGGAGCGTTTTGGCCTTGCTGAATGCAAACCAGTGGGCACACCAGCGGACATCAGCGCACAACTGTCGAAGAAGGGCTGCCCTGAAGCTGGGTCAGCAGAGGCAGTATCCATGAAGGCTGAGGACCACAGAGGCACTGTGGGCTCATTATTTTACATAGCTAAATAAACAAGGCCTGATATCCTAGCTACTGAGAATCCGGGAAGGGTGCGTTGGATGGCTGCAAAGAGGGTTCTTCGTTACCTGAAGGGGAGCAAAGATCTGGAGCTGTGCTACACTAAGGAAGCTGGTGGTGTAAAACTCTATGGATCCGCAGATGCTGACTGGGCTAGCGATTTGGATGATAGAAGGTCAACTACTGGCTACAGCTTTCATTTGCAGAAGGCAGGGCAGCACTTAGTTGGAGCACCAAGAAACAACCAATTGCAGCCATATCTACCAGTTGGGCTGAGTACCAAGCAACAGCGGTTCAAGAGGCTCTATATCTGCGATCACTTCTCGATGAGATGGGCGTAGTTATTGACGGACCAACTGTCATCAAGGAGGTCAACCAGAGCTGTATCAAGATGTGCAAGAATCCTGTGATGCAGAAGCGAACGAAACACATCGATGTGAAATACCACTTTGTTGGAGATCGAGAGGAAGATGAGGCAGTTGAACTCCAATTTTGTCCGACTGAGTTCATGGAAGCTGACTGGTGGAGAAAAGCCCTGAGCAAGGCTAAGGTGGAACAGCATCGTCGAACCTTGATGGGTTCCAGCCTGGCATTGGACAAAGCCAATTCAGCCTGAGTGGGGGTGTTGAGAACAAGGTCAACTAGTGGTCTCAAACTAATTAATTAGTCATTAATTAATTAACTGGTACTTTTGTGATGCTTAGTTTGTCATGTCATTTATATTCGCATCTTTCAATTCTATCTTCAACAATAACTACTTCTTCTCAATCCTCAGTTCAAACCTCAGATTCTATCTCAGTCTCTAACCCCAGCTCTTAATTTTAGTTGCTCTAACACTGAATCTTAACAAAATCCGCCCTGCTTTTTTGTAATTCTGCAATTCCTCAAGGATTAAGAGTTGATGAACGTAAATCAGAGTTTTGCGTACGTCGAAATAGTTTTTTTTTGGGAAAAATGCATTCATACTAACAGATGAATACTGATGAATAAGTAGACCTTTGGAAAGTGTGCACTTCAACCCATTAGGTTTATCGTTTAAAAAAACTTAACATTTCTGAGATATGGCTCCAAAATTTTCTCATAAATATAACTAGGATAATAATTGTAAGAGAAAAAATAGGATGAAATACGAGTTTAAAGTAACTTAGCAAAAGTTAGATTTTCTCGTACTGATTTTTTTTGAGTACGATTTAGATAACGACTTTTTTTGACTCTTTCAAATAGTATTGGTTTAACTTTTGACATAACTCCAAAATAGAATCGAATTATGGAAATTTTTCACAAATTTTTTTAGAAAATAGCTGAAATTTTTTTATTTGAACTGATTTTTTTATCCTCTGGAATAAAGTTTTTGAATCCCCCATCCCGTGCTCAGCCTCAACTTCTACTATCTGCCTCTGAAAACTTACCATTTTTTTAAAACTAAATTCGACTATAATGGATTATATGACACAAAAATATTGGAGTTATAATCCGCTTTTAATCGATTGTAATTGGTTGTGTTTGAAACTTATAGACACTCTGTAAATGAAATTCCATCATAGTCGATTATAATCCATGAATTTTCAGTGCGAGAGTTAACTCGGGGTAATTTATGTATGTCTCCGAGGTAATGTAAATTGGATTCAAATACTGACAAAATATCCCAGCTTAGGTTAGTCATGGTGTCTTTTTGTTCTGAACTTGTTCAAAAACAAAAGATCAAACCATAGTACTTAAAAAATCTTCGAAAAAAAAATGTAAATAAGAGCAGCATAAAGAGACTTTCTTGTTCAATTGCTCTTCGGCTTTTGGTTTTAAATGTTATATGGTCCAGCTCGAGAGTCTTCAACCCAGGCGCGAATTAAAGGTTTGCTGAGAGACGGACTTTCTAAAATTTATTCCCAAATAGCGTCGTCCTTTTTTAGGTCCGAAAAATGTTCTCCCGCAACTCTAAAAGGAACTTTTTTGTGAGAAAGTTTCCGCTGTAAGCACTTTAAAAAAAATAGGCCACAAATATCATTTTTATGTGCTTGTTTTCTAAATGTATTTTGCTTTTGGCGCGCGCTCCTCTGAAATAAGTATAGAATTGGCGCCAAAAGCGCCCTTTAGAAAAATTGTCAACCATAAACGTAGGTTTAAATTATAAGCCAAAGGGAGACGTTTCGGATTGTGAGTGATTCGGATCCATGGGGACGTAGCGAATCCCTAAATCTTTTGCTGCCTTGAACTTTAAATTTTGAATCACAACACAAGATATAGACTTACTTTAAAAAAAAAGACAGAAAAAACACATTGAGAATCTTTCTGATCAATACTATATAGCAGAAGGATTTCTTAACTAATCCGCCCCTATGGTGCATAGTAACGAATTTCCAACCCTATAAAAATATTTCAACGGTTAAGCATATATAATATTTGTTCGTGGTAAAACATCTCGGCTTTTGCAAAAGGGGAAGAAAACAGCAAAGAGAACCCAACAAATATTTTTATGTGAATTAAAGCATGTGGTGGACTCCTCGACCAAAAGCCACTGATCACAAGTTGCTCTTACTGAGAACTCTGTAAGTTACTCTTTCCTGGCCAGTCATAATATCTGAAGCCAGAAAAGCAGGCGGTTTAAGTTTACTCTAAGTTTAATTTAGGATTTAGATTTAGATTGACATACCTCGTTGTATGGGTAACTACTGACTCCGTACAGATTGGCAACTAACTTGGTAACTCAAAAGAGAAAAAAAGGTAACTAAAAAATAATCTCTTAATAATAACTCTGAGCGCTCGTTGCTCAATGTTTACGGACTGGCTGTGTTGTTAAAGGTGAGTTGACCTGCAGTACAATGATAAAGATATAAATATATCCATGTGTACATCAACTGGTTAATGCCAACCCGGCCGGATGACATAAATATTCGAGGTCGAGACATGTAACCCGAACTAGACAATGGCCTAATTTAAATTGGAGCTGAGCAAACTTATTCTTTTTTATTTTTTAAAAAAAATCACAATTATAAAATTTGAATAAATATAACCAATCTGTTTTCATTTAGAATCTAACTTCTTATTTTAGTTTTGATTTAGTTAGAAATTTTAGAGTAGGTTAATATTTCACAAGGTCACTCCTGAGGCTTCTCTCGTCAGGCTAAACGCCTGTAACATTCTTCGAAGTGTACTTTGTTAAGAGATAATTGGAATCTAACTTATTATTTATCATTAGAAGACATTAATGAAAGCCTTAATTTTGTAGCCTTAATTTTTTTATATTGTAAGATTTCTCATTTTGGAAAAAACTACTTAAACTGACTTACTTGGAAATGCTATTTTTGGGCTTGGAGCACTACATTTTGTAGAACACTTCACTCAGCAGAAAATAACTTCAGCTTTTAGGGATATATATACCTTCTTGTGATTTTAATTATACATATAATTATACTCTCAGAAAAGCCCATTTTTCAGTGGAAAAAAGGCTGGGATCAACTTCAGCCAAATCAAGGTAACAACTTCAACTTCAGGCAATCAGGGTAACAATGTTCTTTCGTATACCCAATGCACTTACGAGTTCAAATTCTGCACTGGATACTCACAAAACTTTATCCCCACAAATTTTTTTTCAAGAAGTTTCGAAAATGCCCCAAAAATTTTTTCTTTTTTTTTTCAACCACAAAACGAAATTTGTACTCACAAAAATTTTCCAAAATACGTTACCGAGATACACAAAAATTGGATTTTTTTCGTTTCCCTTTTTCCGATAACTTTTTCAAAAACTCTCAAAACTTCTATTTTTTTTGTTTGGTATGCTTATGTATGCCTTTATCAATGTTTGATTAATCAAAAATTCAAATTTTAAAAAATATTATCTCTAAAAAGCTTTGCCAAATTTTGAAAATTTCTTTATTTCAAAATATGATTTGTGTAAGACAACTCTCAGACAATTCAAATCATTTCAATGCATTGTAAATGCAAAACGCTGAAAACTTTGGTGAATCTTGTTTTTAGTGAGCCATAATTTGTATCACTGGTGTTCGCTTACGAGCACATCCCGAAAATGTTGAGAAATTCAAATTTAAAGAGATCAAATTTTTTAGTTTCTGGAAAAATGTTAGTCATACAACTTCTACATATGAAAAATCACTAGTCATAGACCTTTTATGCATTTTTTTCTCATGTGGAATTGCGTGAGAAAACTATGAGTAACGTTTTTCCATATATGAAAATTGAATGACTACACTTTTGGTCAACCAGGGTAGGCGCAAAATTTTGTGTATGTATGTTCCTGAATTCCAGAGTCAAATATTTAAACGTGTTAAAACTTTGTCGGAACGATCAAAAAAATAAAAAATAAAAAAGAACAAAGAGAGCCTCCTTGTTGCGGAATCCGAAGTTCACAAAATAGACAGTGTGGCCTCGTAATGGCCGCGTTAAACTAGCATTGAATCGAAAAAAAAGAAAATATGAAGCAATGTAATTTAGGTTTATATCTTTGTGATTCTTGCAGCGCCAGCTGTTAGCTTTCGCTCCAATCATTCGTACAAAGGGAAAAAACTCTGTATCGGGTGAGTTTTAGTTTTTTTTTCTTTTTTGTTTCCAATCAAATAAGTACATTTTTTTCCAATTTTTGGTCTACCCAAACCAAGCGCCATGGATTTTAATCAGTTATAATGGATTCCCGAGACATAATTATTCCATTATAACAAAAATAATCCAGTATAATCCATTACAGATGTAAAACTCAGACAACGAAATTGATTATATTGCCGTTATAATCGTTTATTTATGCAAAAAAATCCATTATAATTCATTATAATTGATTATAGCCCAGTATTTTTGTTACTGAAATCAATTTATTTTGCCAAGATAATCCATTATAATTGATTATATTTAAAATTAAAATATATTGTAATCCATTCTAATTGATTATAATCAACTTTTTAGGAACTAAATTGGAATATCTTTGCAAAATGTATGCTATGACTTTTAATAAATGCCATTTCCCAACGTCAGCCCCTCAAGTTTTTTCTCCGTCCCCCCAACTAAACTCTTTTAGTTCGGGGGATGTAGAAAAATTTTGAGGGAGTGACGTTGGGAATTGGCATTTACTAAAAGGCATAGCATACATATTGCAAATTTCGTGCAACATTTTGAAATATTTTGCAATATTATTCAAATTAATCTTTTAAAAGTTTGATTATAATCGATTATAATGGAATATAATAGATTTTTATTTCAAATATAATCAATTATAATGGATTATCTTTGCAAAAATAATCGATTTCACAAACAAAAATAGTGGATTATAATCAATTATAATGGATTATAATGGATTTTTTTTTGCAAAAATAATCGATTCTAATGGCAATATAATTGATTTCGTTGACTGAATTTTACATCTGTAATAGATTATACTGGATTATTTTTGTCTCGGAAATCCATTAAAATTGATTAAAACTTATGGCGCTCGGTGTGGGTAGACCAAAATTTGGAAAAAAGGTACTTGTTTTGCATGGAAAAGAAAAAAAGATGTTTTGCTTGGAAAACAAAAATTTTGCTAATTTTGTAGGGAGTTTGCAAAATATATGCTATGCTTTTTACTAAATGCCATTTCGCAACGTCACCCTCCAAGTTTTCTTACGTTCCACCAACTAAAGAGGGAAGCGGTAAACTAGGGGGTCAATCATTAAGCCCCTCCCCAAAGTCTAGCAATAAATAACCCCCCCAACGTCTTCAATTTCAGTCGTTACTTAGAGTGATTTTTTTGGCCTTTACCCAAGCTGGTAATGCATTGTATTGAAAATTCATTGCTCCAGAGGTAGCTAGCTAGATAGATAGATACCTAGATACATCAAAAGCCAGACAGAATGAGCGAGAGAGAGAGAGAGAGAGAGAGAGAGAGGAGAGATGAAGAGAGGAAGAGAGAGACAGAGAGAAAAAAGGAGAGATAGAGAGAAAGATCTCAATCAGAAATTTTTTTAATTTGTCTATGAGTTCAATCGATCTTTTTTGGTTAAAACCTAAAGTTTGTTCTTCTTAAAAAAATTTTGCTCGATCAAAATATATGTACCCAAAATTTTCAGTTTGTGGTGCACCATATTCGCTCATATATTACAAAAAATCATTCATGCAACCCCATGTATTTAAACATACAACTAATCATTCAACATATGAAGTTCATATTTGAAACAAATGAGAGACAAAACAAAGAAAAAAATTTTGAAAAGTAATTCTTACTTGAAAGTGGGGGAATTACGCATGACATTTAGTTTAGTTCAAACACAAACAACCTTTAGATAACATAAAAAAAGCTATAAGTGATTCAAATTTCTGCTCCACTATCCCTTTAAACTGCAGTAGTATAGATATACGACACTGGGATCGGGGGCAGGGGGGGGGGGGGTGATCTCTGCAGGGATCATAGGGTATAGATTATACCTAATGATCACTATGTAAATATTTGTACCTAATGAACCCTATGTAAAAACGTATACCTAATGATCCCTTTTTAATTTCTTTCGACTGAATTTTTTAATGAAAATTTTTAGAGAAATTTTGGGAATCAAACATTTCAAAATTTCAAATTTTTTGTTTTGCTGGTCATTTTCTTGCAAAAAATGTTGTCCAATTCGCCTATTTTTTTTATAACTGGCTATCTATACTAAATCTTACTTCGTTTTCCAATTTTTTGCATTTTTATCCTTCTCATAGGAATACTATGCGACATTGGCTGTTTATTTTTGCTCGCGATTTTAGGTACCTCAAAAGTGTATGGAGTAAGTAAACATCCTGATCCTTCCCTGGAGGGGGAGGTGGTTGTAATTTGATCTTGTTTCTAAGCGGGAATTTTCCTCAGTTCTAAGTGGGCAGGACGTTAGTTGTGCTATAGGGGGAGGGGGAGATTCGTAACAAGGTACCAAATTCGTACATGCTTAACATATCATTTCTCTCTTTATAGATTCGTTACAAGGTACCATAGGGGGGATAGTTAACATGATCCTTTTTTCGGGCTTTCATGGAACATCAAGCATGAATAAAATGTTAAAGAAAAATGCATCAACCTTGCTGGAAACAAAATTTTGTTGGGCCAATCAAACAAAAACACAATCAATAATTGAATTATTTTTAATTAAGGTTTTTGCAAAAATACGATGCAAAGTTTGCAAATTTGTTTTGCCTCGTTTCATGCTTGTCGATATTAAAGATCTGCTGTTTTATTCTATTTTCCTCCATCATATTTTATTGTGCAGTCCTCAAAAACTATAAGTTGTTATTGTTTTTGACAGATGTATGACATCATATAACATCAATAGTCGGAGTTAAATTTTGCAGGACGTTTGCAAAATGTATGCTATGTCTTTTACTAAATGCGATGCCCCAACGTCACTCCCTCAAGCTTTTTTACGCTCCCCCCAACTAAAGAGGGGCGTAAACTGGGGGTGTCAATCATTAACCCCCTCCCCAAAGTCTACCAATAAAAAGCAGAAATTCACTGTCGTTGTTTAGTTTTTGTTTTCCTAAGAGTTGTTTTGCAGCTGTTTTGAAATTAGTTAGCACAAAAAACAGAGTGCTTTGATAATCAGTAACACAAGTTTAAAGGGATTTAATTTATTTATTAGTTTTTTGTCTGGAATCAGAATCCTTGGAAACAAGTTGTTGAACCCTAAATTTTTTGACAACATTGACAACACTTTCGCTAAATATGCACTGCAGATTGAAACTTCAAAAATGTCAATTAAGACTTAAAAATAGTTATATCTTCAAGCGCAGTGTTAAGTTCAGTTTAGACATACAACTAGGATTTCATACAACTAGGATTTATCTATTCAATTCTGGAACACCATTGGGTTGTTATTTTGACTTTGTCTATGATTTCAATTGATATTTTTGTTGTTGAAACCTACAGTTTGTTCTTCTTAAAAAAGTTTTGCTCGATCAAAATATATGTACCCAAAATTTTCAGTTTGTGGTGCACCACATTCGCTCATATATTACAAAAAATCATTCATGCAAACCCATGTTTTTAAACACAACTAATCATTCAACATATGAAGTTCATTTTTGAAACAAAAGAGACAAAACAAAGAAATACATTTTGAAAAGTAATTCATACTTGAAGGTAGGGGAATTACGCATGAATTTTAGCTTACACCAAACACAATAAACCTTTAGATAACATAAAAAGAAGCTATTTGTGACTCAAATTTCTGCTCCACTATCCCTTTAAACTGCATTAGTATAGATATACGACACTGCGATGGGGGGGGGGGGGGGGGAGGGTGATCCCTACAGTGATCATTGGGTATAGATTATACCTAATGATCCCTATGTAAAAAACTTTTACCTAATGATCTCTTTTTAAAAAATTTATACCTAATGATTCCTATGTAAAAAATTTATACCTATGATCCCTTTGTATAGTTTTTATAGCTAAGGATCCCTATGTAAAATTTTATACCTAATGATCCCTATGTAAAAAATTTATATCTAATGATCCCTATGTATAATTTTTATAGCTAATGATCCCTATGTAATTATTTATACCTTATGATCCCTATGTAAATTTTATACCTAATGATCCCTATGTAAAATATTTATAACTAGTGATCCCCATGTAAATATTTATACCTAATGCTCCCTAAGTAAAATTTTCATACCTAATGATCCCTATGTAAAATTTTTATACCTAATGATCACTATGTATATTTTTATAGCTAATGATGCCTGGAAAATATTTTTACCTAATGATCCCTCTGTAAAAATGTGTACCTAATGATCCCTATGTAAAATATTTATTCCTGATGATCCCTATGTATAAATTTTCCAGCTAATGATCCCTATGTAAAAAATTAATACCTATGATCCCTATGTATAATTTTTATAGCTGATGATTCCTATGTAAAAGTTTAAACCTAATGATCCCTATGTAAATTATTTATACCTAATGATCCTTATGTATAATTTTTATAGCTAATGATCCGTATGTAAATAATTATACCTAATGATCCCTGTGTAAAATATTTATACCTAATGATCCCTAAGTAAAATATTAATACTTAATGATCCCTATGTAAATATTTATACCTAATAATCAATATGTAAAATATTTATACCTCATGATCCCTATGTATAATTTTTATAGCTAATGATCTCTATGTAAACATTTATACCTAATGATCCCTATGTAAATTATTTTTACCCAATAATCCGTAAGTATAATTTTCATAGCTAATGATCCCATGTAAAAAACTTCCAAAAAAAATTTTCAGACAAAAATTTCAAAAAAAAATTTTTTTTCAAATTTTTTTTCAATCTATGTATAAATGATGATCCCTATATATTTTGTTTCCTCAGTAAAACCAATGATCCCTATGTGTAAATAACGATCCCTATGTATAACCAATGATCCCTATGTATTACAAATGATCCCTATGTCTAACCAATGATCCTTATGTAAAACTATTGATCCCTATGTATAACCATTGATCTCTATGTATAACCAGGGGTCCCTATGTACAACTATGGATACCTATGTTGAACAAATGATACTTGAGTATAACTTATGAACACAGTGTAAAAGTATAAATCCTTTGTATAACTAATGATATCACTTATAATCAATGATCTCTATGTTTAACCAATGATATCTATGTACATCTAAAGATCCCTAGTTGAAGTTTATGATCCTTTCTGTACCTAATAGTCCCTATGCGTAACCAATCGCTCGTTTGTTTAACCATTAATCCCTAACTAAGTATAAATAACGATCCAAAAATATACAAATTGATCCTCCCTAAGTGTCATATGATCCAATGTTAAAAGGAGAGAGAATTAGTTAAGGGATAGAGACAGAGTAGATAGAGAGAGAGAGAGAGAGAGGAAGAGAGACGGAGAGAAAAAATAGAAGAGAGAAAGAGAAAGAGACAGAGAGAGAAACCAAGAAAGAGAGAGAGAGAGAGAGAGAGAGAGACAGACGAAGAGAGAAAGAGAGAAAGAGAGAGATAGCTAGATATATAGATAGGTAGATAGATAGATAGATAGATAGATAGAGAGAGAGAGAGAGAGAGAGCGAGAGAGCGAGAGAAAGACGGAGAGAGAGATAGAGAAAGATAGACAGATAAATAGATAGATAGACAGATAGACAGATTGAAAGAGAAAAAGAGAGAGAGGAAAGTGATAAAGAGACAGAGAGAGAGAGAGAGAGAGAGAGAGATAGATAAATAGATAGGTAGATAGATAGATAGATAGATAGATAGATAGATAGATAGATAGATAGATAGAGAGAGAGAGAGAGAGAGAGAGAGAGAGGGAGAGAGCGAGAGAAAGACGGAGAGAGAAAGAGAGAGATAGACAGATAAATAGATAGATAGACAGATAGACAGATGGAAAGAGAAGAAACAGAGAGAGAGGAAAGTGATAAAGAGAGGTAGAGAGAGAGAAAGAGAGAGAGAGATCTCGAAATGAAAGTTAGTACGAAACAGTTTCTATGTGATTTATTTCTTCCCAAAAAGATCCTAATGAGAAATTTTATACCAATTGATCCCAAGCTGAACGTTCAATGGCAATAACCCCAATGGTTCTTTTGTGTAAGATGAAAACAAATTCAGTCGTTACTTAGAATGATTTTTTTGGCCTTTACCAAGCTGGTAATGCATTGATTTGAAGATTCATTGCTCCAGAGGTAGCTAGCTAGATAGATAGATACCTAGATACATCAAAAGCCAGACAGAATGAGCGAGAGAGAGAGAGAGGAGAGAGGAAGAGAGGAAGAGAGAGAGAGAGAGAAAAAAAGGAGAGATAGAGAGAAAGATCTCAATCAAAAACTTTTTAACTTTGTCTATGAGTCCAATCGATCGTTTTTGGTTGAAACCTAAATTTTGTTCTTCTTAAGAAATTTTTGCTCGATCACAATATATGTACCCAAACTTTTCAATTTGTGGTGCACCATATTCGCTCATATATTACAAAAAATCATTCATGCAACCCCATGTATTTAAACATACAACTAATCATTCAACATATGAAGTTCATTTTTGAAACAAATGAGAGACAAAACAAAGAAAGATATTTTGAAAAGTAATTCTTAATTGAAAGTGGGGGAATTACGCATGGCATTTAGTTTAGACCAAATACAATAAACCTTTAGATAACATAAAAAAAGCTATTTGTGAATCAAATTTCTGCTCCACAAACAATCCCTATAACTGGGGGTGTCAATCATTAACCCCCTCCCCAAAGTCTACCAATAATAAGCAGAAATTCACTGTCGTTGTTTAGTTTTTGTTTTCCCAAGAGTTATATTTTGCAGCTGTTTTGAAATTAGTTAGCACAAAAAACAGAGTGCTTTGATAATCAGTAACACCAGTTTAAACAGATTTAATTTATTTATTAATTTTTTGTCTGGAATCAGAATCCTTGGAAACAAGTTGTTGATCCCTAAATTTTTTGACAACATTGAAACACTTTCGCTAAATATGCACTGCAGATTGAAACTTGAAAAATGTCAGTTAAGACTTTAGAATGGTTTATATCTTCAAGCGCAGTGTTTAGTTCAATTTAGACATACAACTAGGATTTCATACAACTAGGATATTATCTATTTAATTCTGGAATACCATTGGGTTGTTATTTTGACTTTGTCTAGGAGTTCAATTGACCTTTTTCTTGTTGAAAGCTACAGTTTGTTCTTCTTAAAATTTTGCTCGATCAAAATATTTGTACCCAAAAGTTTCAGTTTGTGGTGCACCACATTTGCTCATATATTACAAAAAATAAATCATGCAAGCCTATGTTTTTAAACACACAACTAATCATTCAACATATGAAGTTCATTTTTGAAACAAAAGAGACAAAACAAAAAAATACATTTTGAAAAGTAATTCTTACTTGAAGGTGGGGGAATCACGCAAAAAATTTAGCTTACACCAAACACAATAAACCTTTAGATAACATAAAAAAAGCTATTTGTGACTCAAATTTCTGCTCCACTATCCCTTTAAACTGCATTAGTATAGATATACGACACTGCGATGGGGGGGGGGGGGTGATCCCTACAGGGATCATTGGGTATAGATTATACCTAATGATCCCTATGTAAAAAACTTATACCTAATGATCCCTATTTAAAAAACTTATAAATAACAATCCCTTTGTAAAAAAACTTATACCTAATGATCCCTATGTAAAAAATTTATACCTATGATCCCTTTGTATAGTTTTTATAGCTAAGGATCCCTATGTAAAATATTTATACCTAATGATCCCTATGTTTAATTTTTATAGCTGATGATCCCTATGTAATTATTTCTAGCTAATGATCCCTGTGTAAAAAATTTATACCTAAAGATCCAAAAAAAAATTTCAGACAAAAATTTCAAAAAAATTTTTTTTTTCATTTTTTTTTTCAAATTTTTTTTTCAATTTTCTTTTCAATCCATGTATAACTGCTGATCGCTATATAAATTGTTCCCTAAGTAAAACCAATGATCCCCATGTATAAATAATGATCCCGATGTATAACCAATGATCCCTATGTATTACCAATGATCCCTATGTCTAACCAATGATCCTCATGTAAAACTATTGATCCATATGTATAACTATTGATCTCTAAGTATAACCAGTGGTCCCTATGTTTAACTATGGATACCTATGTATAACAAATGATACCTGAGTATAACTTATGACCTCAGTGTAACAGTGTAAAAGTATAAATCCTATGTATAACTAATGATATCACGTATAACCAATGATCTCTATGTTCAACCAATGATCTCTGTGTACATCTAAAGATCCCTAGTTGAAGTTTATGATCATTGGTGTACCTAATAGTCCCTATGCGTAACCAATCGCTCATTTATTTAACCGCTAATCCCTAAGTATAACTAATGATCCAAAAATAGACAAATCGATCCTTCCTAAGTGTCATATGATCCCATGTTAAAACGAGAGAGAATTATATAAGGGATAGAGACAGAGTAGATAGAGAGAGAGAGAGAGAGAGAGAGGGGAAGAGAAACGGAGAAAGAAAGAAAGAAGAGAGAAAGAGAAAAAAAAGAGAGAGAGAAAGCAAGAGAG
>NC_087067.1:12316784-12375472 GCF_963678635.1 Symsagittifera roscoffensis
TGTCTCTCTCTCTCTCTCTCTCTCTCTTTCTCTTTCTCTCTTCTTTCTTTCTCTCTCCATCTGTCTCCCTCTCTCTCTCTCTCTCTCTCTCTCTTTCTCTATCTACTCTGTTTCTATCCCTTATTCAATTCACTCTCCTTTTAACGTGGGATCATATGACACTTAGGGAGGATCAATTTGTATATTTTTGGATCATTAGTTAAATTTAGTTGGGGATTAGTGGCTAAATAAATGAGTGATTGGTTACGTGGTTACGCATAGGGACTATTAGGTACAGCAATGATCATAAACTTCAACTAGGGATCTTCAAATGTACATAGAGATCATTGGTTAAACATTGAGATCATTGTTTCTACGTGATATCATTAGATATACAAAGGATTTATACTTTTACACTGTGGTCATAAGTTATACTCAGGTATCATTGGTTATACATAGGTATCCATAGTTGTACATTGGGACCACTGGTCATACATAGAGATCAATGGTTATAGATAGGGATCAATATTTTTACATGAGGATCATTGGTTAGACATAGGGATCATTGGTAATACATAGGGATCATTGATTATACATCGGGATCATTATTTATACATGGGGATCATTGGTTTTACTTAGGGGACAATTTATATAGCGATCAGCAGTTATACATGGATTGAAAAGAAAATTGAAAAAAAAATTTGAAAAAAAATTTCATTTTGAATTTCAAAAAATTGAAAAAAAAATTGGAAATTTTTTTTTTATAAAGGGATCATTAGCTATGAAAGTTAATCATAGAGATCATTGGGTATAAATATTTCACATAGGGATCATTAGGTATAAATTTTTCACATAGGGATCATTAGGTATAATTGTTTACAAAGAGATCATTAGCTATAAAAATTATACATAGGGATCATTAGGTATAAATATTTTACATATTGATCTTAGTTAAAACAATTTTTCATAGGGATCATTAGGTATAATTATTTACATAGGGATCATTAGTAATAAACGTTTTACAATGGGATCATTAGGTATAAATATTTTACATAGGGATCATTAGCTATAAAAATTATACATAGGGATCATTAGGTATAAATTTTACACTGGGATCATTAGGAAAAAACGTTTTCTAGGGATCATTAGCTATAAAACTTATACATAGGGATCATTAGGTATAAATATTTTACATAGGGATCATTAGGTATAAATATTTTACATAGGGATCATTAGGTAGAAATTTTCTACATAGGGATTATTAGGTATAAATATTTTACACAGGGATCATTAGGTATCAATACTTTACATAGGGATCATTAGGTATAAATATTTACATAGGGATCATTAGCTATAAAAATTATACATAGGGATTATTAGGTATAAATATTTTACAAAGGGATCATTAGCTATAAAAATTACACAAAGGGATCATAGGAATAAACTTTTTAGATAGGGATCATTAGGTATCAATTTTTTTACATAGGGATCATTAGGTCTAAGTTTTTTTACATAGGGATCATTAGGTATAAATATTTACATAGGGATCATTAGGTATAATCTATACCCAATGATCCCTGTAGGGATCACCCCCACCATCCCAGTGTCGTATATCTATACTACTAACTGCTGTAATCTAGCCTGAAAACTGAAAAATATCAACATTTTTTTCTGAAAGCAGTTGAAAGTATCGGGGAAGCTTTCGAGTTCTATCCAAATTAAGACAAAAAACTTTTAAGCAAAAAATTGTCCGAGCCCATTTGCTCGGTCAAAATTGTTTTTCTTGGAAAAATTGAAATCTTAAAAAAAGTTCTCATTAGTTTTGGTCGGCGTTAAATATGAAAAAGACAGGTTAGGAAGTTATTTTATAGGCTAACCGCGCGAATCAATGCAGATTTTGTAATAGATAATTTTGAAATATGCTCATTAAAACTTGCTTTTGAATCAATTTAGATATCTTTTTACCTACATGTATTCATTTTTCTAATTTACTGGTCCAGACTTGATTTTTATCCAAAAACTAAAAAGCTCCATTTTTCAGTTTTCATTTATTCAAACAGCCATTATTCGTGGCAACCAAACCTTCAGTAAATTTGGTCGTATAAACCGTCGTGTCATTAGCAAAAATAGTAGATTTTGAGTTTTCAAGCTATTTGGCAAACCGCTGATAAATATCAGACAAAGCGGTGCTAGAACGACCGAGCACTGATGGACACCTAATCATTTTTTTGCTTTCCAGAGCATTTTATTCCCGTTATTACTTACTGATGTCAACTTTATAAGCAGTTTTATTAAACTCTGCAAAAACCAAAATATTGAATCTTTTACAGTGAATCACGATTATGCGTAAAACCTTTCTTGAGGCCAATGCAAGTTGATAATTCCACCTGTCACCTATCAATTTTGATTTTTACAAATAAGTTTCATTGAGGTTGAAAAGTAAACCAAAGCATGCTTTTTAGGCTGAAAACCGAATGGTTTGTTAGGGAAAAAAATAATTTCTTGAACCAATCACCAAAGTCTCAAGAGCGCTCAACAAGGCCGGAAGTTGATGTTCTGCACAATGTCCTCACAGCGATCGTCCCACCCACAGGTGGCTCAGATAGGGATGGAAACCTCTCTTCTGCCTCTAATTCATCTCGTACTTCTTCACGTCGAAAAAGCAGACATCTTTCTTTGGTTGCCCGGTTTGGCATTCAGTCAACTTTATCAGCGCCCCGACTGTACAACCTCAGGTTTGAAGTCCCGAAGTAGTCTCTCCGGATAAATGGGTCCGTTGTGTTCAGGACAGGCCTTCCGGAAAATTCAAGATGACCTCCTCCGGGCCAGTTCGTCCCATGATTCGGGAGGCTTCACAAGGAAGTTCACTACTTTACCTCAATCATTTTTGTCAAAGTCGTCCGCAGAAAATCCGTTAAGGAGAAACGAGAATTAACCTCGTATCAATTGATCAATAAAACTCGTATCCACTCAAACTCAGCCAAATTCCTTATGCACTTTACTCATTCATCAAAAAAAGTTTTCTCTTTTTAGAATTCCTGAAATGTGTATATCTTTCATTAAAATTCATAGGATCTATAAGAATTTCCTCTAGAGGGGGAAATGTGGTACAGAACCAATTCCGAGCACACTATTATGCCATGCTTATCTCAGTCATTTGTTTCAGCTTGGAGTTCAAGGTCGTTTTTGATCTGCCACACCGCGGTTAAGTTAGTTCTTAACTTTCTTTTTACTCTTTGTCAACTTATGTGACATGATTAAGATTGAAGTCGATATAAGTTCTTCAGTCTTGACACGGTTTAAATACCTTACGTATTTACATATCTTTATCTACGAATTAAGTCCTGGTTTTAAATTTATCTGAGTCTTCTGAGATACAACGCACTTAATAAATTGATTGCTTAAATTTTTATCCTGAATTTTGTGAGTAGAAAACAAAGCAGTTGAACATATAGGTGTTTTTTCCAACTTAACTTATTTCAATTTACAATAAATCAAAGCTCGCAGCTCTTTAATTAGCTTGTAGGCATGATTATTTAAGTCACGGAAATTAGGAGGATTTTAATTTTTTACTATTTCAGACAACATAATGGAATCTCTATTATAGGATTTTGATCATTTTGCTTGTTTTTTTTTGAAGTTGCACT
The DNA here is from genome assembly GCF_963678635.1 of Symsagittifera roscoffensis. Classification (NCBI taxonomy): domain Eukaryota; kingdom Metazoa; phylum Xenacoelomorpha; order Acoela; family Convolutidae; genus Symsagittifera; species Symsagittifera roscoffensis. Next base: position 12,320,411 of record NC_087067.1, read on the forward strand.
TTGTGTAGAAAAAAAATTTAAATTGACAATAACCAGGAAATACGTTTTTTTGTTCTGTTTCAGACAAAATTGAACTCTCATTGTTTTTGTACTCTGTCGTTAAGAGCTCCATTTGCACTCCTGTCACAAAACTATCAGACTTAATATTCGTATACAATTCATCATTGATTTCAGTAGCGTGCGGAGCGCGCCGAGTATTGTACCAATCGCGACCCCCTCTTCTTCCCTTCCTCAATCATGGTTATCAAAACTGTTCAAATATGAAGTTTTCTCAAATCTTCTAAAAGTACTCTACTCAATCATTTTTGTCCTTTTTCAAAAACAGTTGCCTCAAAATTGGCAAAATAGGGTCTTTATACGACATTTAAGGAGAGCTCAGAAGAAAAAAAAAATTATTCGATAAAAGACAAATTTTCCCATATTTTTGGATGACAAACTTTCCTAGAAGTCAGTGAATTGAAAGAGTTAGGTTGAACAGAATATATTAGTCGCATTGAAAAATTGAGTTGAAAGAGTTAGAATGAATTAGTTGATTTAAATGGTTGAATTGAATGAATTATTTGATTATAGGCAAAGTTAATGTTCCGACCATTAAAATAGGGAGGAGTTTTGTTTTCGATTGATTTAGTTTTTTGTTTTCTACGCCAAACCAGCTGCCACAAATAAAAATTGGACTGGGTTAAATGATATATCATATTAAAGCCCTTTCAGTCGTGGTTCGAAACACATTAAAAAATTTACCAGTGTCCAGAAAAACCAGTTTAAAGTTGTTGATTTTTTGTCTAATGTCGAGCGAGTGAGCAGGCTTACAGCTTATTTTATGTTCTTAATCCTTGAAAATTTAGTTTTACTCTAATGAATATAGTTTATGGAGTTTTTAACTTCATCTAGGAATCAAAAACTTCAAAAATTGGGAAAAAGTTTGAAAAATTGAAGAAAAAAAAAAGATTTTTTTTTTTTATTTTTTTTTGTTTTTCTTGTTATTTTACATGACTGACAAAAAATCCTAAGCTCTACTTTGTCGCTCAGTTTCGTTTATCACACAAAGCCAAAAAATTGACATTAGCTGGAAAAAAAAGTTTTTTTTTGTAATTTTTTAAGACTGGTCGGATTCTGTAATATCCTGGAACATTCTGGTCAGAACATTGTACTTGTACATTAACCGGCCATCCTAGTTTTTTTTGCAAATATATAGCGGGCAGCGTTTTTTAAGGTTATATAGCCCACCTTTGCTGATTTTTTTTAACTTGAAAAGTTTGGTTAATACTATTGAAATATGATTTGTTCTCCATAAATTAAAAAAAAACAGCTGCTTTTATTTTGGGCTATATTATAGATCAAAACCATCCGAATTTTTCAAACAAGTGAGAAGTAGCCATCTTTGCACGTATTGGCGCTAAAGGTTTCGTCTAAAATCCAGTTGTCACACACCACTCTTGCTGAAGGCGTTATTCGGTAATCATGGAGGCCATCTGTCCAGCCATTGTTCAAACTAAAAGAGTCGGCGATATATATTTCATCAGTCGCTTATCCCCTTCATACAAAAAAACTTAACCCACTGCGAAAATACAAGACACTTTTTGTAAGCATAAACCTTGCTAAATTTCATTTTTAATCAATTCTAAAAACCAAGAAATATTTGGAAAGATTGTGAAACAAAATTTATTTGGAATGAGACTATGTTTTGAAATGAAAAAACTAATTTTCAAGCTGATTAGGAGCATATTTTGTATATCCTATTATAGCAAAAAAATATTTTCAACTTTTTGGGACAGGAGAATTTGTTGCAATCTACTCACCTGAAAAGAACATATTTTTCGCCGGCACCAAAAGTGGGCTCGCGTCCAACCCAAACGTTCGAGCAGGGTTCTTTCAAAAATTGTTCTCCATTCTCATCTTGAAATTCTTCCAACATCTCGAATCGCTTGAACCCCGTCCAAAAAAGGCCCGACAGTTCAGAGGTCAACGTTTGCTCGTAGATCCAATACAAGCCTGATCAAAACTCAATCATGTTACAACCAAGCCTATGAAAAAAAAATCTCTAAAATTTTTTTTTGGCACTAGCACGACCAATTCTAAAACACAACACATCTGACGGCATTGCCAGCAGTATTTAAGGTCGCAGATTTTTTCTTGAAGTAGAAAAAGAACGTCAGTAACACTAGCAATATATCGTTTTTGTGAGATGAAAGTTTAAGTAAAATCAACTACGTTTCTATTAATTCAAAATTAACTAGTTCATATAATATGTAAAATTGTATATGCAAATGTGTGTTTCAGACTAGGAGTGGATTAAGGCGGAGGGTCGAGGGGTTTGTGGGGGCAGATAATTTTTCTTTTGCTTTGATTTCTTCATCCTCATCACCCAAAGCGTACCCCTGGTCTTTTTTATGTTTCTTAATACATTTTTGGCTGACGATTCTAAATTTTTTCTGGAGGCTTTCGGCCTCAAATTAAGCTAACTTTGATGGAGAGCGCCCGAAAAAAAAGAGCTAATTTTGGGCGAAATTTTTCATAAAGTGACCATAGAGGGCAATACTGTTTCATTTTTGACTATATTTTTAGATTACTTCAAAATGTTCTAAAAGAAAGTCCTAATGGTCTCTCTGGAGAGTTAAAAAAACTAGAAAGTTATTGACAAATGTAACGACAAATTGCGATTCTTGCAACGCTTAGAAGAAGAAGAAGAATTAATTTCTCCATGTCACTTATTTTTTCATCAGATGAATTAACTCTAAACACATCAAAAATAAAAAGCAAACGGCTAACGAACCCATTAGAGTTGCCAAGTGCTGCCCTGAAATTATTTGAAGCCAATTAAGATACAACAGATAAGAAAGCTTAGATACAAAAATAATCAAGCCTGAATGCAACAGCTGAAGAAAAAAGATCTTACAAGTACCGAAAAAAAAATACATAAAAAGGGTATGTGGCACCATCTCAACAAGTTGTTCATCTAATGAACAAAAATTGGTTGAATTTGAACGACATTAACTTCTCTGTTGTATAGAAAACGGATTTAAAATGTACAAAAAATTTTCTTTTGCCGAAAAAAAAAAATTGAAAACTCGCAAGTCGTATTCACCTTCAATCAAATTCAATTGGAAAAAATTTGAACTTGTTCACATAGCTGTTACAGCTTCTACTAACGTTGTCTCCTCCCCTAGAGCGCCCACGACATCAAAATCATTGAATACGGGCTTGAGAGTCAGTGGACAGCTATCTGAGCCCATGAGGCAGTAACCATTGAACAAGTCCACGTCGGGGCTTTCAAACGCCAAAAGCAATTTGAAAACCAACATCCAAAATTTGAACATTTTGGCAGCAGACCTATACTTTTTTGAAATATCAGTTTAGTTGAAATAAAAATCAGTAGAAAAAAAAACAATATTGTTCGGATGTTTATTGCTCATTCTCAATAAATTGCGCTTTTAGTGAGCAATCTGTTGTGAACATTGGTCTGAGAAAATCTAGCAAAACTGGTGGGAAGAATTTAATGTTCTCGAAGCAATTATGAAGCTTTTTTCCCCGTAACTAAGTGACGCTCGTTGAAACTTGCTTTTAGATTAAGTATTTTCATAAAATCTAAAGTTGTGCTTCTAGTATTGTACGATAGCTCATCGAATTTGAAAAACTCACTAAAATATTTCCGAATGCAACCCTGAGACTAATTGCGGAACCAGTGTTAAAATATCATTTATTTGGAGTTCGTTGAACTCATCAAGGAAAGCATTTCGCATGCTTTCAAAATTTCTCTAAGAATAAATCGACCGAAATATATTTTTTGTATCATCAAAAATGGCAAATGATTTGTATAATAGTTTACCTACACTAGATTACCTTAATGCACTTTTGGTTTAATGTTAGAGCTATATTTGTTGTGTTAAAAAGTTTTCGGAACATAATGATCCTAATTTCCAGACAAGGCCACATTGTTTTCTAAGCTTAGTTCGAACGAAAACAATATGAATATAGAAGGATAACTATATTCTAATTATACGCTAATTATACACTAATTATACATTACGGTTTCTAATTATACACTAAGATATTTGCAAGATGAACATTTTAAGGGTGTGTTCAGGGACATTTTTATTGATTATAAACCGTTTGCTGATAGCTTCTAAGTTTTTATTGAAGTTTTCATCTAAGCAGTATAAAATAGAAATGTTGGTTTCGGCTGCTTTTAAAGGAACGACAATTAAGGAGCTGGCTTTTGGAAGTTCGTTTATTTTTACCAGAAACAAAAGTGGGCCTATAACAGAACTTTGAGAACGCGACACTTTTTACTCCGCCTAGTTGAATGTGAGGTGCCAATTTCTACTTGTTTCCGATGCTTCAAGTTGCTGTTTAATCAGTTCAGGCTATTTCCAATTACACTATACATTTCTAATTTTCAAAACAAATTTTGGTAACCAGGGTTGTCGAAAACTTCTTTAAAATCGAGAATTACTGTTCTTTTGACCGATTTGACTAAATCCAAGCAAACTTTTTCATTTTTTTCCCCAATGCTCCAACAGTGCTGTGACTTTTTTGGAAACCAAATTGTTTGATTTTAAATAAAAAATATTAATTTCCAAGTTATTTTATGCTCTGTTTTACATTTCTCGCTCAAACACCTTGCTCCATGTTATAAGTACTGATATTGGTTTTAATTGCTGATTGCAATTTTAGATCCATCCTTATATAAAAGACAAACAACCGCCTGCGCAAGATATGATAAAAAATTTCGAGATTCCGAAGACAATTCAGTCAGAGGCTTTAAAACAGGAACAATCGCGAACGAGCTGGATTCAACAATGAAATTATTTTTTCCATCAACACTAGAGGAAGTTTTATTTTGCACCTTAGGCAGAATAGTGTGGTTTTCCAATTCTGAGACAGGATAAATACGCATGCAAAAACTCGGTGTGATGAAAACTTGATCAAATCCAAGGTTTTGTATGTTTCCAATCAAGGAAAAAAATTTAAAGCTCATTTGCAATAGCAAGCTCATCAGTGAATGACTCACCATGTTTTATGTTACTGAAACGATCTATTTTGGAGGTATTTATTTATCCTTTAGTTGCATTTAAAAGCACATATATCTGCCTTGAGTCACCAATAAATTTCATTATTCCATCATAGTTATAGTTTTTCTTACTTTTCTTAATTTCAATACAGTTCTACTTCGGGAAACTTTGAAGCGTAATTTTGTCCTGTCGTAATTTGTTTTTAGACAAGACTTTTTGAAGCCTGTTACACTTTGCAACTAATTTTTTTATATAATTAGTCAGCTATTGGCACTTAATTTTCCGTTCTTTTGTTTCGGATGTTTTCAATGGTGCTTAGTTGTCTAAAACGCTATGGGATTTCGACTGAAGTTCCTTAAATAGATTATCAATCGGATTGTTGTGTCAAGTGTTTCGTAATCTTGTAATTCATGCGCTAAAGCCTAATTAAACTCATCACCCATTTGCCGATAAGTGATATCACGATACGTTTTGACAATGTCACTCTGGTGTTTGTGGTATATAGCTCTAAAAAGATTGGGTAATGATCAAAGAAGGTTTGGTTTTCAAGCGTATAGGCGAGTATAACATCAACGTCTCTAACTATTGTTTGGTCTAAAAGAATATCGCAGGTAATTCTTATTCTGGTCGGTTGATTGATGAGTTGATTGGTTCCGTTATTTGACGATAAGTTGTTTATTTTCTGAACCGTAAAATTGAAATCACTTCATATAATAGTTGCTTCTTGTTGCTATTGTTTTCTAACTCTTGCCGATAGTTGTTCAGCCGCCGAAAAGTATGGCCTAGTGAAAACATTTTGTGACTCTTGTATTGCTTACCGATAGTTGTTTAACCTAGTTTTGGATTTCAATAATTTATTTTCTGTTTCGTTTCCGTTTTTTTCTCGTTGGGAAAAATGTAGGCAAGGAAAACTGTTAATTTAACTTGCAATTTTATCTCAAATAAAGCTCAGAGTAATTCAAATGCTAATTACAAACTCAAGAAAATTATAAACAAAAACCATCACATAGAAATAGGTTCTTCTGGGGATCCATTAGACCTAATGTTCGAAAATTTATCCATTACGAGGCCCAACTGTGCACTGGATGGGTGCACAATTTTGTGTCTGTATGGTCCTGGATTCTAGAGACAAGTATTTAAACAAGTTCCAAAAATTAAGTGTATTCCACTTACAAGAATTACGTGGATTCCGCGTACATAAACTTGTAACGTAAATTTGGTCGGCACATTTAATTTGTTGCCGATTCCGCAACAAACATTTATTGCAAGTTGTTCTGGATTCAACAACTGTAAGTGCGTTCTGCAAGATGTAAGTGGAATCCGCAAATGAAAGTGGAATTCAGAAACTTGTTTGTTACTGAACTTGCATATGCACTTGCGGAATTCAAAAGCAAGGACTTAACATTGTCAGTGGAATTCGCGAACAAATCTTAAAACACAGGTTAACTAAATCGACGGATGTCACACTTAAGTATTTGCAAGCAGTTTTTGGGATCATTGTTTTGGAAACACAGCACCGAATAAATTCATTGGGTTAATTCGGTAATTCGGTTAATTCATTATTGGATTGACATATCGCCGAATTATGTCATTATTTGGGATTCAGTATTTGAGATTCAGTATTTGGGAGCGTGAATTCACTTTATGAAGATAGTATTTAGGATGAGATAACAGTGTGAAATCATGAGTTAGCTATTCAAATAATTCTGAATAGCTAACTCACAATTATTAAACAAATTTAGAGCTCTGAATGTCTTACTCTTAAGGAACTGTCCTGTCTCAAATGCACAGAATGCTGAGAATGCACAGAACTACACATACATATATGTAAACTGAATCCGCAAACAAAATGCGGATTTAGTTTACTTTTTGCGTGTTCCACTTACAATATGCGGATTCCACTTACAGTTTGCGGATTCCGCTTACATTTGCGGATTGCGCAACAGCTCAATTCAATCATACACATGTCTTTTATTTGCTTGTGGATTCCACAAAGTGTTCTGGATTCCGCAAATACGGTTGCGGATTCCACAACTTCGCATCTTTTTTGAGCAACATTGAACGGTACAGTGTTTTTGGTATTTGTTTGTGGAATCCAAAACAGCAAAGAAGATCAAAAAGAAACGTAGCAATGTTGCGGATTCCGCGACAAATCTGATTTTGGCCTGTTGCGGAATCCGCTTACATTGCACAGAATGCCCAGTTTGGCCTCGTAATGTCTATGCAAGCAAATTCTTCCGTCTGTATCAATTTATCTGACAAATTTTATCTTATTCAGCTGATTTTTTTCAGTCATTAATGTTTGCTTCAGTTTGTTTTGGAAAATTTTTAATCATCGAACTTTTTTTTACAGTTGTCTAGTTTTGTAGGAGAATTTGTTTCTGATATTTCATAGTTTATGGGATTAAAACAATACCCGAGGAAGCAAAATGAGTAAAAAGAAAGGAGAAGACATGGGAGATCTATATTCAACATTTCTTGAACCAAAAGAACCATTGGAGCGAAGCAGTATGAATTCAAGGAGACATTTGAAAACGAATGTTCTCTGTGCTGTCTTAATGGTGCATCTGTTATTGACGCTGGTTTGATGTTGTAACTTTAAATAAGCAGCTAGACAACTAGCTTCTGTGTGGAAGCAAGAGATAACAAGGTGTAGTTTAAACTAATATTATAATTGTGTATCATATTAAAGTGCTTTCAGTCTCGGGTCGGGTTTCAAACAAAAGTTTTGATTTTCGCGCTATTTACAATGAATTTAGTGATGAGATGATGAAACTTATTTCCCAATTACGATACTGCTTGCGATTCCTCGTTTGAAAACACACACACCCTCATATATACATATATATATACATATATATGAGGGTGTGTGTGTTTTCAAACGAGGAATCGCAAGCAGTATCGTAATTGGGAAATAAATTTCATCATCTCATCACTAAATTCATTGTAAGTAGCGCGAAAATCAAAACTTTTGTTTGAAACCCGACCCGAGACTGAAAGCACTTTAATATGATACACAATTATAATATTAGTTTAAACTACATCTAGTTATCTCTTGCGTATAAATATTTAAAAAGCATGTGATTATCTGATTACCTTCATTAAGATTTGAAAAGTAAACTTTTCATTAAAAAGTATATACCTTACTTGCACTGCAATCTGTTACTTTGACCTATTAAAAAAATTGGTCATTGGTTGACTTTTTATTGTATTTCTCAATTAGAAATAATTGATTGAGTTTTGCCTGCACCTGTGAACAGCTCTTTGCCTAGATTACCACAAACCGTTTTCGCTTCGTGGAAGGTCGCCTTCGAATCTTGCAACAACAACGGAACTGTCGACCATTTCTCCAAGCAAGCCCAAGTTCTTCCTCCAAATAGAGGCTCCGTGCAGTTTCTAGAGTGTTTTCTCCATCGGAAAACTTTTGCGTTTTCGTTGCAGGTTGTGTCCAAACGCAAATTCCAGCTTGACCATTCACCTTCGCAATTTGAATCAGTAGTTTTTTCATCAAATCCGCATTCTTCCAAATCCGAATTAGAATACGCCGCAAGGTTGCCTATATTGCACGGTATTGCATTATCAGATGATATTATATACATAGTCAGTGGCGAATTACTTGATCTAATAAGAGAACTTTCGTCCAGTTGTGCTCTTGGGTCTGTTGAGTAAAGAACGCATATGAAGTTTCCGTACGCAAAACTTACGCATTTTTTGTCAAAGTAGCACATTTGAATGCATTTCTGTATATTAATTTTTTTTATTTGCCTGAGTATAAACTCTGTTTTCAGCAAAGTTCCATAAAGTTTCCGATACAGACCGAACCTCGTTGCACTTTCTTGCTGGCTCCAAGAAGCAAAAGTTATTGCAAACATCAAAATTTTGAATCCTTTAGAAACTACCATCTTCGAGAATTTGTCCAGTTGATTTTAAGTTTTCAATCTTCTTTTACATAAAGCCGAAATTATCAATATAGTGCTAAACTGACCGATGAGCGAAAAGAATTTAACTTTTTTTCGGTTAATGAGAAATAGAAGGGTTAATTATTTATCAATTGATGTATTCAAAAACAACTGTTTTGGATTCGTCAGCCTTTACTGCATAAAAATTAAATTGTGATGATGATGCGCTTTTTTATTTTTCTTTCGGTTTTTCACTTTTCTCTCAGGAATAAAAGAAAAAATCAATTTTTGCACATTTGAGAGAAAGAAAAGTTCATTAATTATTGAAAGATGTTTTGAAAACAAATTGCTTTAGATACGTGAGACAAATAGAACGCTATTCTATACTTCATTTCCCTTTTTCCTTTTTTGTCTCAGGAATAATAATTTTTTTTGGCGTATTTGCGAGAAAGAAAAACTCATTAATTAATTAAAGATATTTTTTTAAAAAACAACTGTTTTAGTTACGCCAGCCAAATAGTATGAAAATTTAGTTCTAATGTTGAGGTGATTCTATATTTTATTTTGGGTTTTCCTTTTTATCTCAGGAATAATAAGAAAAAAACTCTTGCATATCCGCAAGAAAGAAAAACCCATTAGTTAAAGAAGTTTTCAAAAACAACTGTTTTAGATACGCCAGCCATACAGTGTGAAAGTTTACTGGTAATGGCGACGCGATTCTTTATTTTTTTCGGGTGCTCATTTTTCTCTCAAGAATGTCAGTAGTAAAATAGTGAGCTGAAGTGGGGAAGGGGGTGGGTGGGTCCTTGCAGACCTCATGTATTGAGATAGGGGATAAAACATGAGTTCTGCAAGCTATGTATTAAGATAGGAAATCTGTTTCCCATTGTACTAAGATAGGTAATAGAATTGGTAAGGTTTCATCGTTTGTGTGATGGTAAGAGAATGGTAAGAATTTTGGATTTTGTGTGGAAATGTCTAGTTTTTCAACAAAAATCTTGGCGCGCGTCAACCAATTGGTAAAAATTAATGCTGTCTTACGTATAGATTGTGGAATGAAGTTGGTATATTATTTTTTTTTCATGGTGAGTCAATGGTGATATTTTTTGCTCAAAAACTTAGAGTTTTTACGAATTCCACAGTCGAAACGATCTCAAAATAAGGCGGTAAGCTGATATCCAAAGATGGAGCAGCAGTATTTCCTTATAGGGGCTAATTTAATAAACTATCCTTTCTGATTATACCACAAACTCGTAAAATAAAATTAATTCGAAATATGAAATTGACCGTATTGTTTTCCAAACTGTTTTTCCGACTTTCGAAGAAAGCAGAACAGTTATTCTCGGTGTGGTTTTTTCATTCAGTCAATTTTTGCCGATCGAAATAATAGTTTCGACAAAATTTTTTTATACCCCATTGAAGATATTGACTTCTTAAGCTCAAATGTAAAAAAGTATTTTACTTCCGATTATTTTTTGTAAAATTCTGGAAGTTTGAAAATTGACAAATTGGCCATGATCTGGACTAAATTATGCGCGCCTTGAAGATTCGTATTGCTGAGAGCTTAAAGCGAATTGTTTATGCGTGGCGAATTATCTCGCACAACAAAATTGCTCCAAATTGAAATGAGGCTAGCTAATTCGTTGTACCACTCAAAATTTTACATTTTGATTTTGTCCAAATTTTAGAGGTTTTCATGTTTTTCTTTTCACAAAAACTGTTCGATATGAATTAAGGGACATTCAGGACATTCAGGGCTTTGCCCTGATATACGAGCAGTCTTGTTTTATTTTAAGACCAAACAAATAGTCAGCGGAACCGCTCGTTACAGAGCGCTTACGTAGCAGTACTTAGGCAACCGGGTGTTCAGACACTGTATTAACCAATCAGAATCGAGACAAAAGAAGATATGAAATTTATTTCTCCCTTGTCTCGATTCTGATTGGTTAATACAGTGTCTGAACACCCGGTTGCCTAAGTACTGCTACGTAAGCGCTCTGTAACGAGCGGTTCCGCTGACTATTTGTTTGGTCTTAAAATAAAACAAGACTGCTCGTATATCAGGGCAATCATATGTCAAAGACATTCGAAATTACTTTTTTTATTTGAAACGCTTCTCGGTCGAAAAAACCGAAATTCGAACACAGTCGAAATCAATTGTATCGGTTGAAATCCTTCTCGGCCGGGAAATTTTTTTTCGAACTAAATCGAAATGTGTTTCTTTGGTCAGACTTCGTCAAAACATTTTTCATCGGTCAAATATAGTCACAACAGACATTTGCAAACTCATTTGCAATTCCCGACCCGGGTCGCGCAAAGTCGCGCAAATCATCTAGGTCGAGCAAAATTGCAACATATTCTTTTTTGAGTTGCGCAAAGTCACAAAATGTTTTTTTTTGGTCGCACATAAAACTAAAAAACGGCTTTTCGAACAAGGGAAAGTTATAAGAAAAGAGGAAAACGATATGGTTTGATAACAACCAATCATTATTACATTATACCGATACTTCTTGATGAGGACAAGTTTGTTTAGCTTGATACAGATGATTCTGTGTGTTTGCAATAAGTGAAGTTGAAAGAAAAGAAAATGTGTTGTAATCACTATGAAAAAATGAGTTGTACTCACAATGACTCCTACTCACTATAGAAAACTCACTATGAAAAAAAAACAGAAGGAATACCTTTGAAGGTTTAATTGTTGGGCTTTGAAACGGTTATGTTAGGTCAATTGCATAAGATGGCAGCGAAACCAAATTGGTTTTTGTTAAATTAGTAAGAATGTGATTTGCTAGCATAAACCATTTCGGGTAAAGTTGTTTGCGATGCGCTATTTCTAATTGTTTATTGCAATTGGGTTCTGAACGTTTTTTTAATATAACTTTGTTCACAGAATATTCAATGTAGGAGGAATGATATATATCACTTGTGACATGCTTAATTTCCTAAAAATTAAAATAGGACTGCTATCATTTCAGTAGTACTTAGGTAAAGCCCGTTTCAGGTAGTAATTATTTTTTCAAAATGAGTTCTGGAAATTTTTTTCGGTTTTTTTGTGGTTTTGGTCCTATTTTCTGTCGGCTCATTTACAATGTTTTTTTTGAAAACAATTTTTTTAGTGGTACTTTTTTCTAAACTTAATTTTTAAATCATTCAAAAAGATTAAAGGGTTTTGTTCCACTTTGAACAGTTTTTTTAATCATAACTGAAAATTTAGTTATTTGTAAAGTCTAATCAATATCGGCTTAATCAACTTGTAATGCATAACTTCGAGGGCAAAACTATTGCTTGCGTGTTTTACATTGGATGGGTCTTGAAAACGTAAAACATTTTATGAAATTGCATGACAACAGTTTTGTTGTCGCCTCTTCAGGTTTCGAGCCAAAATTTAAAGCTGTTTTCGATTTTTATCATATATAACCCTGAAATTTTTGCAGCTGTATTTTTTAACCTTTCAAATTATTTTTTCAACTAATTTTTTCGATTTAATTTTTCATTTTTTTTACTTTTTTTTCATTCACTATCGTATAGCGCAATGTGTGTTTGCATAGCAAAGATTGCAAACCTTCGCTTCACCTCGAAGCTCCGCCTTGCCTATGTGATTATTTATGATTTTATTTAGGCGGGAAAAATGTTCAATGAAAAGTTGGAAATCATCACAAGAGAATTGCTAAAGTGTTGTTGTACATGGCCCAGGGTTGACCAAATAAGTTAGCAATACAATTATTTTAAACAAACTTTTCAGGTAATTTCATAATTAAAGAAAATTGCTATGAATAGTTCTCATCAAAAGATTGAATGTCTTGCATTTACAATGCAATGGAAATGATCTACACTGTCTTTAAAATGTCCTACACAAATGATGTAATCAAAGTATAAAACTTTCATTTTTGCCAAAAATTTTGAAAGGTGATCATGTTTAAAATTTTAAGTTTTAATTAATCAGGCATTGATTAAAGCAAACATGCACACAAATAGGATTATTAAGCTTTTTTAAAAAAATATTCAATTTTTTGCTTGTATCCAGGACTACATTATTGTTATGCACACAATATGGAAATTGCACGATTTGTTTTTTCTACAAACATTTTTCCCCACCGAATTTTACGCCAATTTAAACGAACAAACGCCAACTTTAACCAACTTTAACGTCAAAGCAAAAAAATCACAAAAAAGGATGACACCATTTTAGCATGAGATATGTATGACTAGTATGTTTTAATAGGCCGGTTAGGGAATCATATGATTGGCTTTTTCGGTCTATGCAGTTCAACCAGTGGGTATTTACTTTGGTATAAAATCGAATTCACAAAGAAAGTTAATCTCAACTCATTTACTGGAGCTGAAGTTTTTTGAAGGTCATTATATCATACTACGGACTATAGGACTACTAAAAAATTTCTTATTCAAAAATATCAAGAGACGAAAAAAAATTGGATAATAAATTCTGAAAATCTCATATTTTTTAATCCATAAGAATCTCTGTGAAAAATAGTTTTGATACAAATGTTCGGAACTGGTTTCTGAATTGTCAAAATCTTCGCAGTACACAAATTTTTTTAGCGCTTAGCAATTAAAGAAAAAAGTTAACTATGTAAAAGATTATTGCAGTACAAACAGTTTTATAAAATGCGAACAAGCTTAGTTTAAAAGTAGCCAAACATTGTAGCAATGGTAATCAGTCTTTTTATTTGAAATTTTTCTTCAAATAACTAGAGTCATTTTCTTGAAATGTTCTACTTTCAGTAGCTTCAGATATTACAAAAGGGTTTGTTGGGTATGCGCGCTGTCCTCGAAAATCATTTGACGTACATGCTCTTTAATTCTTTGGGAATGTACTGAGGCTGGTTAAAGCCTTGATCCGGTATTAAAAAATTGAGCATGCTTTTCTCAATCGACAAAAAGGAAGATTGAGTGCTTATTTCACTTTCAGTTTCCTTTAAATTGTTATCTACAATCTCAAAGAAGAAATTCGGAAATCTTGCAATGAGCGAAAGGAAGAGTTGAGACTGTATCGAAGAGAAGAAAGCGATTCTCCTGGAAATGTTAGAGTGCAAATTTGTTAGTTATAACAGTCAGTATCTCATTTTTTTTCGATTTTATTGTATAATTGTTCAAAAACAGCGTTTTTTTATTGAACAGGCATTCTCTGAATCGGGCCTGAAGTAGTTTTCTTTGCGCGAAACTTGTAATTGCTTTTGCCGAAATTTTTTGATTCAGATCTAAACATGACAACAACTTTTAATACTAGATACTGAAAGTTCTCGGGTGTTTTTTTCTTGCGAGAACTTCGTAAAATGAATCTTTTAAAGCGAGAACTAGACAAGAATGTATTCTATTTGAAAACAATCAATTCAACCTTGTCCAGTATTAAGTAGACAAGTATTATATTGGGTAGGGAAAGTATTTGAGTGTTTTTTGGGGGCTTCACAAAAATAAACCTTTTTTTTTTAAAAAAAAACGGGAACTAGACAAGAAAATATTATACTTAACAAGCAATCTTTTCACCCTTGTCCAGTATGGAGTAGAGTTCTAGCTTCAGGGCTACCAATTCCTCAAAAATTATCCCTCCCATCTCGTCTTTCATTTTCAAATCAATTTTTTTGTTTTTCTCCCTATACAGCGGAGGGGTAGTTGGAACAGTCGAGGTCTAGTTGAAAAAATTTGAAGTCTTCGTATAAGTCTTCTGTTTATATGAAGCTATCGGTAACGCTGTACAATAATTCTAATTCAAGTTTTGCTTTCATTTTTGTGTAATGAAGCTCAAACAGATACTTTTTTTTGCGAGGTCCAAAATTACAGCCCCTACCAAGATTGGCTTTGTCCACTTGACGCTCGAAACCTCTAATGATATCGTGGCAACTTGATCATCGATTATTTGGAACAATTTCATATTGCTCGTAGATGTTTTTCCTAGAAGCTCCATTTCGGTTGTTACAATTTCAACATCCTTCCTATTCAGCATAGACTCCATAGTTTTTCCGATAGCAGAGTTAACTTGATTTTCCTGGAAGTCACGCTGTAACTTGTTTACTGCGTTTCTTCTGAGTTTGGTATTGAGCTGAACAAAAAGAGCCAACCATTTTGCTTGTTTAAATTGTAGAACTCAAGGAATTTGTTTGACTTCTATGCCAAGTTGAACATATAGAATGAGGATGAAGTGGTGGAGAACAAACTTGTGCTTCGGGTTATCGGTCTGCATCGGCTTTGGTACTTTGGGAAGAGTCTTAACATTCAGTCGGGCAAGCATTTCGGTTTGATCCGAGCTGAGCATATCCATTGTAACTACTTCCTTTGTAGGCGCGACGGGGAAAACTTGAAACTATTCATGCAAATCTTCAAGTATTTCGAGATCGCATTCCATAACGTATCCCAATTGAGAAACCGGGCTAGTCATCAGTATTTATGGCAAAAATTTTTCAACTAGGGCAAAATCTTTTAGTGGTAGTGGATAATTCTCCATGACCTGCAAATATGAAAACACTTTCTACATGTTTCGTTTTGTTAGCGGAATGGCTGTTTTCGCCCAAACATTACCATTTTACAGAGGTCTTTGATGAGGACTTAGTGGTTGTTATCGTCACTGTTTACCAACAACAGAAGGTCTACCGCAAAGTTACAGTCGTATGTTTTAGACACGTGAACGTGTGCTAGCTCCTTGTCCTCATATCTAAACCAATGAGTTACGTTATCCAAAACCTAACTATTATACTGGATTCTACTTAATCTCGTATACAACATTGTGGACAACGTGTATGAGTTTTTTTAATTAAAAGATTTTTTTTAAAATTATCTTACGGAAAACGTTGGTATCTACATGGTTGAGCCGCTCAAATCGCTCAATATCAAACAAGCTCACAGGCATCTGGTAGTCACCGTTGATTTCCGCCAGATTCAGTTCTGCTTTTCATTCGTATGTGCTGATCTGTGCCTTTCTCCGCCATCTTAATTCCGGCACGTATAATGGCAACTTTTCGGATTGCGCGTGATATGCTGCGTAGTAGAAAAACAGGAAACAGTTATGATCTGATGTGTTGTGGACATTAACCACATTTCTCTGTTGCTTCATCGAATTCGGCGGCAACCGGATATACGAGACTGCTCTGATTGGGGAAAGTTTTACCAAACAAATGTTCACTCTGCTGATTTCACCTATCACCCATCCATTCCGGGAGAACCAAACATTGTAATTGTGGTAACCATTTGGTCAACCAATTCGCTAATGGTTTCGTCGGTTACCCCTCCGAAGTACAAATTCTACATGGTTGTGTTGACAAATAGTGTAGTCTTATGAGACTGGTCGTAATCCTCCACAAACTTCACAAGCCGAATTTCGCCTTGTAGCTGATATTTGCAAGGTCCGTTCTGAATATAATCAAAAATCAGCTGTTTAATTGCTTTCTGCTTATTCTCTTTTAGGCTAAGTATGTCTACTTCGCCTTTTTCGATAACAAGTTCAAACTTTTTCAGCTTTCCGCCAAAAGCACTCTGTTGAAGTGTAGCAGAGATCCCGCCTTAGATATTATTGCTGACTTTAGGCTCGGACCCTGGCAGCCCATACTCCTGTTGCATATGCGTTTGGTAAGCATGGTAGGAAAGGAAAATAGTGTTACAGAACACACAATGCTTTTCTATTTCGATTAAATATTCCGTGGCAATTTATTCTCGCGCATGCCCCAGTGTTTCGAATGACTATCGACATTCGCTGCAAATAGTGCGAGGCATTACTTTTGTTGCTCCAATTCCAAGCACTCTAAGCAGATGTTTTCTGTAGTTTCTTTTACACGTTATCTGCACACCGCATTCACCGCAGGTTATTGGTCTGTCTCGTTTTTTCGCTTTTTCCGACATCATGTTCGGTTATCGCCACTCCAGAACGTCCAGGCTCTGTATCAATTTCGCTGGCTTTGCAATCGTTCTCCAGCCTTGCGATCACTATTTGGTTTAGTTTTGCGGTTTTCCTATTAACCAGGGAAATTTCTGTTCGGTCGTCAAAAATTTCAATTACGGTCTGGAGATCCTGAACGTCTTCAGTTTAAAAATGCTTTAATCGAGCAAACAACAGTGAAAAACAGTTACTAATCTTCTGTGAACAACAATTACGAACTGTTTGCGGAGCAAAATGAAACCGAAAGCGACTTCCGAAAAATTTTTGTTCCTAAATTATATGTCCGAAGTTTATATTTAATTTAATTAAATAAACTTTCAACGATGGTTTCTGCGCTTGTTTATCTGAAATGTGATAAAATCAATCAACCAGTTTAACTACCTCTTTTGAACGTGTTGTATTTATCGGTTTACCGGCTTTTCACGAGGTTTTAAGTCATTTAAATAACCGATTAATATCCCTCTCCGAATGAAATGAACAAAACTTTTTTAAAAACTCGTAAAAACTTTATGGTGTGATTCTCTTGCTCGGAAGTTATTATTATTTTCTGGTTTAATCCTCTAATTTAATTATCGGTACTATAATATATATGTAAACTATTGAAAAAGTAAGAACGTCAAAACCACCTCTTATTAGCAATAACTCGGCAGTGAATCACTATGCCTAGGCTATGAAGAGGTATTCTAAAGAAGTGCATGGGTTTTCTGGCAAATCAAAGCTTAAAAAATAATTTAAGAGTTTTAAAAAAAACTCTATTTTTTTAGAGAAGTTTTTTGATAAGATTGTTCTTTGATTCAAGGTAGAGTAGACTTAGAGCCACAGTCAGTCGTGAGGGTAATTTACGTTCTCCTTTTGCTTGCCAATCAGAATAGCTATTTTTTCACTGGGGGCTTCCCTTTTGACTAAGGGACTTCCCCCAAAAACTTAAAAAACCAAAACTTTTAAAAACAGTTTTATAAAGTCAAATTTTAATTGAAAACAATTGGAATTGGAAATGGTCGTATGACCCACCCGTCGCTTTTTTCCGACTCCTTCATGCTCAAAATAAATTTTGAAAAACAAAATTTTTGCATTTTTCAAAAACTGATCTTCCTAGCTTTCAATTGAGTCAAATCCTATTGCTTGAGTATTGCAGCGTTTATTCTACGATATAACTAGTTGCTGAGTAGTAATTTAGATGATTCAAAAAACTTTTCGTGAAATTTTAGACATTTGATTTTTTTTTCTTATCATTGAGTTACAAAGCATTCAAAGTAACTTTACTTCTAAAGAAGAAGACTTAGCGTATCAGTTAACGGGGTCATAATTTGTCCTCTATGGTTGGTCAATTGACTGAAACAGCTATTTTTTCAATCCGGGCAAAATTGAAGAAATTAAACTAATACAAATATTGATCCTAAAATTCAGAAACTTCAAAAAAAAAATTCCATTAAATTTTGTATGATTTAAAAAATTTTTTTTTAGGTTGAAAATGCTCCCTGGCGCCGCGATAAACTATCTAAACTTAATCACAGATCATCGAGGGGGTCTAGTCACTTGTTATGTAGTTTGTATCTTAAAAATTAGCTTGAAATATTAATAATTTAAGCGTTTCTAATTTGTTTCGAGCTTCTTAAAGTAAACATAGGACCCTTAAAGTAAACATTATCGATTAAAGCGCAATCAAGTGTAATAGAACAATTACGAACTGTTTGCGGAGCAAAATGAAACCGAAAGCGACTTCCGAAAAATTTTTGTTCCTAAATTATATGTCCGAAGTTTATATTTAATTAAATTAAATAAACTTTCAACGATGGTTTCTGCGCTTGTTTATCTGAAATGTGATAAAATCAATCAACCAGTTTAACTACCTCTTTTGAACGTGTTGTATTTGTCGGTTTACCGGCTTTTCACGAGGTTTTAAGTCATTTAAATAACCGATTAATAGCCCTCTCCGAATGAAATGAACAAAACTTGTTTAAAAACTCGTAAAAACTTTATGGTGTGATTCTCTTGCTCGGAAGTTATTATTATTTTCCGGTTTAATCCTCTAATTTAATTATCGGTACTATAATATATATGTAAACTATTGAAAAAGTAAGAACGTCAAAACCACCTCTTATTAGCAATAACTCGGCAGTGAATCACTATGCCTAGGCTATGAAGAGGCTATGAAGAGGTATGAAGCATGGTATTCTAAAGAAGCCGGTAAGCCGGTTTTCTGGCAAATCAAAGCTTAAAAAATAATTTAAGAGTTTTAAAAAAACTCTATTTTTTTAGAGAAGTTTTTTGATAAGATTGTTCTTTGATTCAAGGTAGAGTAGACTTAGAGCCACAGTCAGTCGTGAGGGTAATTTACGTTCTCCTTTTGCTTGCCAATCAGTATAGCTATTTTTTCACTGGGGGCTTCCCTTTTGACTAAGGGATTTCCCCAGAAAAACTTAAAAAACCAAAACTTTTAAAAACAGTTTTATAAGTCAAATTTTAATTGAAAACGATTGGAATTGGAAATGGTCGTATAACCCACCCGTCGCTTTTTTCCGACTCCTTCATGCTCAAAATAAATTTTGAAAAACAAAATTTTTGCATTTTTCAAAAACTGATCTTCCTAGCTTTCAATTGAGTCAAATCCTATTGCTTGAGTATTGCAGCGTTTATTCTACGATATAACTAGTTGCTGAGCAGTAATTTAGATGATTCAAAAACCTTTTCGTGAAATTTTAGACATTTTGATTTTTTTTTTCTTATCATAGAGTTACAAAGCATTCAAAGTAACTTTACTTCTAAAGAAGAAGACTTAGCGTATCAGTTAACGGGGTCATAATTTGTCCTCTATGGTTGGGCAATTGACTGAAACAGCTATTTTTTCAATCCGGGCAAAATTGAAGAAATTAAACTAATACAAATATTGATCCTAAAATTCAGAAACTTCAAAAAAAAAAATTCCATTAAATTTTGTATGATTTTAAAAATTTTTTTTAGGTTGAAAATGCTCCCTGGCATCGCGATAAACTATCTAAACTTAATCACAGATCATTGAGGGGGTCTAGTCACTTGTTATGTAGTTTGTATCTTAAAAATTAGCTTGAAATATTAATAATTTAAGCGTTTCTAATTTGTTTCGAGCTTCTTAAAGTAAACATAGGACTCTTAAAGTAAACATTATCGATTAAAGCGCAATCAAGTGTAATAGAACGTCAGTTAGGTTACAGGCACAAATATATACAAAACGAAAAAAATATAGATACCGAAAGTTTTTGAATCAGCTTTCCTTTCCTAATGACTTTTTCTTCTGTTCAACCTTCCTCTTCTTCGGCGCGTAGCAGTTGTTGAGTAGAGGCGTATTCAAGATGACACCAGGAGCAATAGGGCTGCTGTCCGAAACAATAATCGGACTCGCTGACAGACTAGACACTCTGTTTGTTGGTACTGGTATTGTTTGCTCCTTTTTTCGTTTTAACGGTGTAATTTCTTCGATTTCTATCGTCGATGTCACGGTTTCGGTTGCTTTTGTTTCGTCAAGAGTTGAAAGGGATTTGATATCAAGAAAATGTTATCGCTCGGCGAGATCTCAAAATATGCCTTCTTGATTTTCGTAGAAGGGATGCTCTGACATTCGTAAGAGAACAGGATCTTTCTCGATGACTGATCCAAGCTAAGCCGATCTGCAACATCTGTTCTTCGAAAGTCGGGAAAGTTTTCGTTAACATCTTTTGGTAACTCGAACGTTTTCATTCTAATCGAAAGAGTTGCATCATGTCACACATATGGTTTGTCAGCGTCATGTGGTTAATAGTTTCCCACTCGTCTTCGTCTGCTCGTGTAGGACGAGGCGCTGACAGATCGTTGACTTGGCTGGGTTGAGCAGGCCGATGTTTTCTGGTTTGTTGATTTCTTGCAACTAATTCTGCTGGATAGGTCTGGGTAAAAGATTGTTCCTTCACAATCACAACTTGAATATGTCTGAATCCGAGTAAACATTTCAAACTATTTAAAAATTGGAATAAATTGGTAATATAACGAAGTGCAATGTCTGAGAATGAGATCGAAAACTATGAATTATTTGCAAGCTTAAGATCATAAAATGTTTTTGTTACTTAGAATAATTGTGCGATATCAACTTTATCCACTAACGCGCAAAGTATAGGGGATTGGTGTTTCACCTCGGGCTACAAGGTAATCAGTTTTGTTGCATTATCTTTCATGGCGGCTTACATCAAAGATTGAAAGTAGCTTGGGTTCCTTCACACACCCCTGGGGCTTATTACGGTATCTGTAACTGAAACTATCATAAAGCAATTTACTTTAAACATTTGAATATTTTATCGTGCAATTAATGTCACCCTGAGGGGCAAAAAGCAATTGATTTTTATTAGCTCTTCACAGTGTCCACATTTATTATGTAGGATCTAGTGTACGTTAGGCACCATTGAGCATAAACACAGGTGGTAATAAAATTTTATTGTTTTGTAATAAAAAGTTCCTTTTTCATTTCTTGAACTTCTTCATTGCAAATTTTTTCTAATTATTTACTCGTTCTTTTTTTGTATTTTAAGTATGATCATCTCAGTCACAAATATTTGGAGAATTTTTTGTCTTCTCCCAATAACATATTGAAATCTCAATTACGATCTATGGTATTACGATTTTTCTTTCGGATCTTATTTTCCGAATCAAAAATTTGTATATAAATCATTTTACTTCATCTTATCCGGAAATTTTACATATAAGTCACTCTTTTATTGTTTAAGAATTGGTCAGAATGAAAGAGCCTAAGATCAGGTTAAGATATACATTCGCACTCACAGGGCAAACTACCAGGATCATTTTTCGTATATACCTAATCTAGGAGTTTGGTTCTACACTCTCAATCATGGTTGCCAGATTTTTTTAAATTTCCGATCTCCCCCTCCTTGAAAGTTTACTGCGCACGCTACTGATTGAATTAGTTGAATCATAATCGCAGATAGTTGTTTCCAGTTGAGATATGTAGTCGATATTGTTTGGAAACGAAACCCATACACGCTCGGGCTGAAACTTATGAAACGACCAAACGGGTCGCGATTTTGTATCCAGCTTTAAAAAGTTTAATCAGTTTAATGAATATAGATAAATTTAAAAAAGAATTTAGGTAGCCTTAGTGATCGGAGTTTTAAATTTCAATCATTTTTTCTACGAGTGGAGATAAGTTTATAGCTTTTATTGATATATGACCCCGCTGAAATGTTTTTATTTGTGGTTGATGACACTGAAATATTATTAAATTGTTTTTTCCTCCAAAATCGAAAAAAAAATTACTCAGAATTACTGAAAACAAAAATATCTAAGTTATCTAAACAAGCGAGAAGTAGGCAACTTCGCATGTATTGGATTTAAAGGTTTCATGAAAAATCCATTGGTCACAAGCTATTCTTGTTGAAAACGGACTGTAGACATCAATGAGGCCATCTGACCAGGTCATATAGGTCGAGCTAAAAGAGCCGGATATATAGATTACAGCAGTCGCAACTCCTCCTTTATAAAAAAAACTTCGAGAATACAAGGCCCTAATGTAAGGACTGATCTTGTTAGTTCTTGAATTTACTCAATTATAAAAACACTATATTATTGAAATCATTATTGAAAAAGATTATTTTAGAAAAAAAAGGTTTTTGGACAATTTTGGAAAAAGCACGCGGTAAAAAACACAGTTTTCGGTCAAAAGGAGACCAATACGGCGTCATTGTTTCATTTTTGACTAAAAAAAACAATTACATGCGGCGCACAAAGTGATTTTATAAAAAAAATGTATTAAACGTGTTTCTGCAGAACTCAAAAACATCGATAAAAACTAAGCCTCGAGAAAACACAAGAACCACCTTTGTCAAGACATTTTGGGAAACTTGGTTTTGTAATTCATTGTTTTTTTTTCTGTTTTCTTTTCGATATCCTACGTTGGGAGGAAACTATGCAATGGAGGCTGTTGGTTTTATCTCATAATTGTAATTACCTCAAAAAAGGCTCAGAGTAATGCAAATGCTAATTCTATTTTCTTCAAACAAACAATTAAAAGAAAAATAACCATCGCATAAAACTAAGGAAAATTAGACTTAAGGTTCGAAAAAGTTAATTTCGTCGTAAAATAAATCCTCCGTCTTGATCAACTTGTTTTCAAAAAAGTTTTTCTATTTCAGCTGGAAAATTTTTATCATCACTCTTTTTGGACAACATCATTTTGGGAAATTTTATGCCATTGAACATTTTTGAGAGTTTGTCAGTTCATGTGGAGAATTTGTTCCCCATACTTAATAGTCTATAAAATGAAAAAACAACAGGAGGAAAAAACCGTTAATAGTTGCTGTCTGCCTGCCGGTTGAATCTCTGTAGGAGGGTAGGTTCCAAAATCATAGTGTCTAAGATGGTTCCAGAAGGAAATCGTTGAAGAAACTACACCAATAAAAAAATAACCTATGACCGTAAAGTTTTGGTAGGCTCACGTAACTACTGTATCGGAGCTAGCTTTTGTCTCAAGAATTCTCGATTTAAAAAGATTGATGCGTAGAATGTTGTCTATTTTGACAATCTGGCGTTTCGATTTTTGTCAGTTTTCAGGTTTGCTGGAACTACCCTTTTGGGGCAATCTTCTGCAGGGTGCTTCTAAAATCGCATACTTTACTATATAAGTAGAGTCTGATTGAGGAAGTGGTCTGTCGTACTCGGACAGTGTAGAGTTGCCTATGATGTAGCGCTCCCTAACCTTATTCTACAAGGTAAGCCCCCCAGCTATCCATTCCCAATCGTTTACGATGTATATGAAGGAATGGAAGTTGATTCGTCGCAAGCTAAGTAACCCGTGGTAGATGTGGTCTTCTTGTCACAGGGACTTTGTCTTCTGGATAATTTTCTAGAACAATTGGAGGCTCTTGTTCTAGTGTTTTTCTCTGAGGTTGCCAGTTCTAACTTCCTCC
This sequence comes from Symsagittifera roscoffensis, assembly GCF_963678635.1. Lineage (NCBI taxonomy): Eukaryota > Metazoa > Xenacoelomorpha > Acoela > Convolutidae > Symsagittifera > Symsagittifera roscoffensis. The sequence goes on from NC_087067.1 coordinate 12,344,133, forward strand.
AAGTTTTTGGGTCAGGTCTTTTTGGTTCCCTTTCTTTGGCCATTTTCCTTGTAGGGGAAAGGCAATATCGGAATTTCTGATAATTTTTCCGTCGGACAATTTGACCCTAGATTTACTGGAACTTAAAGTTTTCTCATCCAACTTTCTGATGAAAGGTTTCCGGTTAAGGCTTTTTGTTTTTGAAGGAAGTTACTTTTGAAAAGATTTCAAAGAGGTATCCTGGAGGTGGAAGATTTAAAGGGGGAAGGTATTGTGAATCGTAGCTTTTTTCCAGTGGAGATTGATTATTCTTGGGAATGACAGAATTTTTGTAACCGACCTCCGCATTTTAGTCGAAAACTATCTTCTTGCTCATCAGGATAGATTTGCTCTTAACTAAAAATCTGTTCGCGGATTTGTTAGAAGCGTGTTCAAACGGTATAGCGTTTTAAAATGAACTTTTAAAGAGGAGCCCTTCCTTTTGGAATAATTTAATGAGTAAACTCCCACAAGTTTTTGAGACAGCGTCGTGTAATGAAGGTTTTTGAGGTTCATGAGTCTTTGTCAATAATTTAGTTTTTTACACTATGCATAAGTTTTCAACTAATCCGTTGGAAAAATGATTGCCTACTGTACATAATGTTAGCTCTCTGGTCTTGGAGTTGCGGAACAATTTTGAATCTTGACTAATAAAACAATAAGCGAACTGAGTGTGGTTTTAAATATAAACAAATATAATCTTGCAGAAAATCATTAACTGTGTTAAATGAATGGTTGATTTAATATGCGTCGAAAAAAAATTTGAAATGCCCCTTTTTCCTTCATTTTGTGTTCAAAAAGTTTAAGTGATCAATTTTTTTGTTTTCAAATTAATTCAAGGAAACTGAGGAATCCACATTTAATTATTCGAAGTTCACTAATATCAAATTGCCACAAGGGTTATTTTATTCTAATCGGTTTTTGTACTTTTACTACAATTTACGACATAGGAGTAATTTTGATGATTGATATGTAGCCAACAGATGTAGTGTGATAATGATTTTACTCCAAAACGACCCGGATGATTTTCATGCAACTCTTTCATAATTAGGTGTCTGATGTTAGAAAGGCAACTAGTTTACCATCCATCTAAATCAATCCTCGTGATTCGTGTAAGTGATGTATATTTTGTTGATAACGTGAGCCAACTTCGGAGTTTATCAACTGTCATAAGCTTTGAAGCGCTTTAATTACGGGATTCAACACTGGGCCTTAATCGATTAAGATAGCATTTTTTTCTCGTTAAAGATGATTTTTAAATGCAATACTTTCTGCGATAGCTTCCATTTTACACGGTTGTTAATAATACTTTTCTCAACATTAAAAATCTGAAAACCGAAATTTGAAAACCGGAAGAAAAAAGTAAGTACAAATTGACGATTTGACACATATACACTAATTACATTTTTCAGTTCGCAAAAAGTAATTAACAAAACTCTGATAAGAAAACGAAACTAAAAAAGCTGAATTAGACATTAAAATTTCTAAAGATCTTGCAGAAATCCGAAGTATTGGTTTTAGAACTACACAACTCAATGCGGCTGTGTTTCAAATCTATGCCATAGCCTACAACGACGAATATTTTGTTGGAAGAATTTGTTTGAAAGGAGTTCAAACAAACTCTTCTTACAAAATATTCGTCGTTGTAGGCTAGAGCATAGCTTTTCTAGATGGAATTCTTGAATTCAAATACGATATGTTTTGTTTCCATGGTTTCCTAGAACAGCAAAAAAGAGTTATTTTTAATAAGTGACAGTTTCAAAATCAAAGTTAGAAAGATATTTCGTTTTATGTTCTGTTGCCCAAATATTTCCTATGGTTTCTTAGTTCATTTGTCAAAAATCTTGCTTTGTGAGGATTTAAAAGTATTAGGGTGATGGAGAAGTTTTTCAATCAATCCAGTGGAATTGTTTGAGAGTTCAACCAAGACAATTACGAGATGCGTCCGTTTCAATTTTGATTTTGAGATTTACGCCAAATAGTTTGCGAAAATTTGAACTAAATTTCTCGTTGAACCATTGCAATTGCTTCAGTGTGGCTATACTTCTTTTTCAAAACTGATTTTGTGTTCTGTAAAAGACTTACCAGAGTGGCTAATTTAGGAAATATTTTTTTTGTATTGATTTGTTGACCTGAAGAATGAACCCAGTTTTTCAAGTTTTTTTTGGAATTGGAAGGTTGCTAAGGTTTTTGTCCATCATTGTTTAAATGAATGGTTTCAATATTTCAAATTCAGCCACTTAATCTCATTTTGGAAAAATCTTTGGTCCGTTTAATTTGCCATATATATTTTTTATAAATTGAAAACTTTTTTATGCTGTGACTGTGTGTTCTAAAAAGCTTCTTCGGAGGGCAAACGAGATGTCATCAAAATAGCATTTTGAAAACCAGAAAGTCTCAATGCTTGAGTCCACGACTCTTTGAAATTCTTTTGGCAGATCAACAAATTCGTAAACTAAAGTTTAAAATTGATAAGTTTCAGTAATATCAGTGCTAAAATTTTTTAAATTGCTTGTAAAATTGTCTATGGAAAAATGACTGTAAACGTTTTAAGGTCAAAATTGGTAAGTCAAACTTCTCCAACGCAATTCTTTAGAGTTTACAAAACAACTTGAGCTACTATTTCATGTATGTTTGACATTCGGTATTGTTTTTCTATCAAATTGTTTTTTTTGTGAATTTCGATTCTAATGTCAAATTGATGATTACTTATTTTGACAAATCAGGACGATCGGACCAATGAAGTTGTCTTGGCCACAATTTTCTAACTTTTTGATGTGCCTTTCTTTTTTGTTTCAGTTTAGACACGTTTTAACTGTGAGCAACAAATAGAAGGGTTCGTGTCTACCTTTTAACTGTATAAAATGAGTAATTTCTGCCTGAATTTTTCTTTCACCAATCCAATGGAAAAAATGATTGAAGTTCTTGAATACTGACTAATCTTTTTGTCTTCATCACCAAGAGAAACACTGTTTATAAGCTTAATGGTATTTTTGGTGTTTCTACGAGACTTCAATCTCCGTTTTGGGTAGGTTGACTTTCCCGAATATGTTACTTGTATGACCGTTGTATAAAAAGACATGACGCTTGTCGGTGAACCGTCCGTTTGGGATCACCAGCTTTTGCGTTAATGTGATTGCATCTTCCGTGAAGCTGCAGTAACAAATTTTTGACTGATTGTTCCACCGGATAGGTTTTCAGATATTCCGATAAATTTAATTCATGAAGAACCTTCTTCTTGCGAATACGTACAGGGCTTGCTGATTCCAGTTGGATGTTGATGTTTACCTGGCTATTTTGAAGGACCAAAACTAAAAAAGCTCTGTAATTTTTTTCATCAAATTCAAAAATGGTACTAACGTTCAATAAAAGTTAATAGTTCAAATAGCTTTGTCCGGATTCTGACCATGCGTTGATCACTTCACATTATTTAGATCCGGTTGATCCGTGGAGTAATTATGCTCTTAATTTACTTAAATTGAGTTTTCACATAAATTCTATTTCAAGACGAGACTTACAAAATTCACTGAAGCTTACAGGTTTTACAAGTTTTGCGATTCGTCAAGCAAAATGCTAGTTAACCCTTTGAAATTGCACTGCAATGTTTCGTCGAGTTGCTGTTGCGATCTAAAATTAGAGTAGGTTCTCTTTCAACTCGTTGCTAATTATTCCCGAAACTCTTTGAATGAAATCCTAAGTTTTCACAATCGGTTAGATTTTCCAACAATAAATGTTGGCGTGGTGTTTTTCTATCGAGTTTGGTAAATTTTGAAACCTGTGTTTTTTGAGCGATGATTTCTAAATGAGAAAGATCACTCCAGTTCTTCCCACTTATGAGTGAGTCTATCGTATGGTTCTGCTAAAAGGGAGTTTTTCGTCTCACACTTGATTCGTTACAGTTTGACTGCGCCATGATAAAATTTCCCTTTGCTGCAGCTTACAATTGATACAATTGTTACATTTGATAAAAATAAAAAAGAGTGAATTAATCTTAAAATCAAAATGAAAAATGAAAAAGCACTCTCTTACGTCCGAGCGTATCAAGGTTAACGAAGAAAACTTAAAATGGTAAAATGAATAAATACAGCAATGAAAAATTGACGGGAAAATCAAACAAAGGCTGTCGTGGACAGAGTTTGACTAACTTGATGGAAAATTGAGGCCACTACACTTGAAAATTTAGGATTTGACGTCACAGCCGAAGCATAAATTGAGCATAATTTTCCTACATTTTAAAACGGTTGGCCTCAAAAATGACCAATAGCAAAACTTTCCCACATTCTCAAACATTTTTTAAATATACCTCCATTTTCAAAAAAAAAACATTTAATGTTTTTGCTTTTTTATTTTTAATAAAATTTTTCAATATGTGAACTTTTTGTTTTATGCCTAAATTTGTTGAACATGTTGAAGTTTTTTTGAGGACAAAATTTGGAAGGTTAATTTCATTAATAGAAGAAGAGAGACATTTTTTCATTATTTATGCCCAAGGAACGTTTTTTGAAGGAGGGAAAAAATACTTAACTTTTTTCTTTTTTTTTCTACCTTAGTAATTATGTTTGTATGGAGAGACTGGCAGCTGCTTTTAGAGTTAGTTCTTTACTCGTGTTTTTTTATTTCCACTCGATCAATGCAGCTTGTTGCTAAAAATCAAGTTGGGTTTTTGCTCGCTTTCCTCGATTATTTTCGATAGAAAAAGGGTATCTTAAATCCATGGATAACAAAGCTATAACCACTTTTTTTAACTAAAATAAATTCCTGGTGAATACATTTGGTTTTTGATCATTATTCTTGGTCAAAACTCTCAGTCAAAACTCTCAGTTCCGACCAGTGAAAATGGAGAGCATTATTTTCTTTTCGGGTATCAATTAGGCAAAATTAGGTAACACAAACTCTCTTCGGTATGGATTGAACGATATATCATATCAGAGCTTTTTCAGCCGTGATTTGAGTGACACAAACTTTTTGAAAATTTTAAGGCATTTTCGAGAAAAACAGTTTTGAATATTTTGAATTTCAGTCAAACGTTGAGCAAAAATAAAGCAATTGAGTATCGTTTCTTATATAAAATTGGTCGTTTGAGCTGAAAAAAAAACTTAATAAAAGATAAGTACATTTAGAAGCTTAGTTTATGGATGTTTTTGACAATATCAGTTTTCTAAGAAAACTTCCAAATTTCGTGCAAAAAATTAGACACAATTTTTAAAAATAAAATAATTTCTTTTTTTTTGCAAAATTGTACATATTTTTTTGTTTTTGATTCATTTGGAAGCCTGGGTAATTTTATTGGATCAATTCGCGTTATCAGTTTCTGGTGGCCTGACAATTGCTATCGGCTAAGAATTCCTTTTTTAAAAAGTGAGAGCCTTTAGGCTAACAATATAATGTAATTTGAGTAAGAAAACGTTTAGAATCTGAAAATTTGCCGAATCGGTGAGATCGGGCGCCAAAAATTTTTTTCTCGAAAGTTATCATCTAAAGCTTACCATCAAGAAAACTATCACATAATAATACATAGGATTTTAAACATTCCCGTTTGGAATCTTAAACATTTCTGTATCGGCAAAATCGGGCGCCAAAAATGTTTTTTTTTTCTCGAAACTTCCATCTGACCATCTGAAAATCTGAAACCTATAATCTTAATACTTGGGAAATCTATTCCCTATGTTAATACATAGGGTGCTTACCGGATACTCTATACTCTATAGCCTGTGTTAATACATTGGAAACAGCCACCCCCCCCCCCCCCCCCCCCTATTTGAATCCAACATATACTATCAGCCGGAGACGTCTATCAAGACAACATTCCAACCGATGTCTTTACCTCGGACCATACCGCTGAAACTGTGGTGAATTTTCCGACTTACGATATAGAAGACTCATGGGACGACGTGACGTCTACCGCGTCGGTAATAATATACTACTTTGCGCATATCTAGCTGAAACTTGCGTCCTGTTAAAATCTACGGTCAAAGTTGGCTTATAGATATTATAGATACCATTACTTGGCCTACTGGAACTGCCGCTCATCCAATTATTCTGGATAAAACTCCTCCTGCAGAAGTGACTCAATTGGCGTCTACGCACCATCTGGCGGATAACGATGTTATTGAAATGGAGTTTGACGTCTTCTTATCCCTCTCTTCAAAATTCCAACCTTTGAGAGTTGCGCTTATTGAGTTTGGCCTCGCAGACGACATAGATAGTTTTTTCTTTGCCGACCTGGTAAACTTTATAAATCAACGTGCAGAAAACTCATGACCTCACTTTTTAATTAGCTTATTTTAAGAATGGTTTTAGACAGCTTGTTTTATCCAGCCATTTCATAATCAGTTTTTGAATCTGAAGTGCTAATATTAGTTAGAGCTAAAAATTACTCAGATTACGGACGCTGTTTTGCTCTTCTTTTTTTCGTATAGCTGCTTTTGATTAAATACTAACCCTATTTGAACCAGATCTAAACTAGTATTTATCATTGGTTTTTATTATGATATTTTATCTCTATAAAATATTAAAGACTAACCAATAATACTCCATCAAACCAACATTTGTAAAATGATGAAACGACTTGTAGTTTGAGCACCAGCACAGTTTGAATTAAGCTTAGAATACAGTTGTTCTCATTCTGGAACTAACTCGCGTAAACCGGTGTACACTAGATCTATTGAGACTAGGAGATATAAGAGTAAGATTAAGATTGGTATTGGACTAAGAAGTTGCACGAATCTTTCCGGCCGAAAATAAGATAGCGTGACAATCAGAAGGTGTGCCTTATCTGAAATTACTCTATGAGTATAGTAATCCATACATAACTCATCTGGTGCGACCAAAAGTCTCGAACAGACCTTAACTAACCTAGACTTAGACAAAAAATAGATTAGAATTAGACAAACACAACATTTTAAAAACGTTATATGACAAAAACTTAGTATGTCTCTACGACTCAATAGATCAGATCCAATATTCCGAACAATACGAGAACTACCCAGTATAGGAAAAAGACGTCGAACAAGAGAAGACATACGATTAGGAAGAAATCTACCAATTGATTTCATGATAGTACGACAAAAACGCGATCAAACTGTTGTATTTAGGATACTACCAGCAGTAAATATAAATTTTCATTTACTGACATAATACTTTGAAGACTTATCTTCATGGCGCTAAACCTAAAAACTGTACAATAACGACTGATAAAAACATCACTTGTCGTTTTCCTTAAATCAGCTGTAAATTGATTAAAATCTTTAAAAAATATTTATTGAATAAAATAATATAAAAATTAGTTAGTATAAATTATGAATTGATAGTATAGATAAATCATCTCTTCATCACCGCTTCATCACCTAAAACATAACAGCGAATTTCGAAAAGCTAAGAATAATCAAATCTAAAATTAAACTTTAACCCTTCAATTTTAAACTATCAAGGCTTGTCCTTGCTTTCACTTAAATTAACTTTTAAAAGTATTTTAAACATTTAAAGTACTTTTAAAACATTTAAAATTACAGATCATCAAAGCTTTCCTTGGATCTTTAAATTAAACTATATCTAAATTTTTAATTTTCTAAATATCTAAATTTCTGATCATGAAGGCCTATCCTTGGATCAAATAGAACAATTTTGTTCTACCCCTCCCAATTTAATTAGTGTCTAACGACCTCAAACGTCGATTCACTATCCAACCCTTATTAAAGACCCATAATTAACAAAAAATTTTCAAAAAGCTAACCATTTTAATTAAGATAAACAGTGAAGAACTTCAGTTACTCATCCTTCACTTGATTTCCCTCGTCTTAGATGACCCAGGCTAAAACACTTAAACTTAGTAAATCATAAAATAGTATCTAACGAACTACTTGCGTTCTAATTATACCTGAACCTTGTGGATCGATTTACTATTCTCCAACCTTTGATCACAAATCTCAGCCCCTAATTAAGATTAGGTAGGTCTATCTTAGTTTAGAATTAGTCACGAGAAAATACAAATCATTATCAGGAATCAATATATGCTTTTCTCTTCAACCCAAAAACACGACCTAAGTTAAGGTAACCACAAAAAATCGTAAGAACTAACAGCTTAAGACATAAGAATCACTAATCCAGTTTTTGCACCCATCATCCTAAATTTTATGTCAAGAGACAATTTAGGAAACAAACAAACAATCATAATACACAATTGTTTAATTAACGACAACAAATACGACTTTGTAATCACACCACACAGACAATCAGTAGGATACATAAGAACAAAAAGGCAAACACTAAGAAAGAAAACAATTAACAAACAAAAACAAGTTATTAGAAAAAGATTTTCAAAACGAAGAAACGCAGTCTCAGAATCAGAAACAACCGCAATACAAAAATTTCACAATTTGAAAGACTCATTAAACAAAAACCACAAAATTGACGATCAACTATATTTCGCTGATTCAGAAACCACGTCACCAGCATCAATAAAAGGTAAACGTAGAATTAAAAAAATGCTACACAAACAAACCAATAGGTTTGTACAATTGGAATCAACCAATAATACACATTGAAAATTACCCATTAATACAACACAAAAATGATTCGAAATGAAGATAACCCAGAAAATCCAGTACTTCCATTTGTAAAAACTCCGTTACCTGAAGCTCGAGGACAGGTCAAAATTTAATTGCAAACTTAATCGAAAAAGGAGAAAGTCCGTGCGCAAGAGAATTTCTCGATGTAAAAATCAAAAGACAACTTCTCGATCTCTATCTCAAAGGTATATGTAAGCTCACATCACAATATGGAATCTACACAATAGAAATCAGATCACCAAAAGCATTTCATGACAGATATCTCATTCAAACTGATGATGTAGATACTGAACTTTCAAAAGTTTTCACACAATAAATAAAGAGCATACAACATCAAAACTCAATAAGAGCGAACTGAAGATTCACGAATGATGTATTCTCACTTATCTATAGCTATTGATCTATATTAAAATTGAATGAACCTCAAGGCGATTGGACAACTCAAAAATCTCGACATACAATTGAACGACAGGAAATACACATATTTTCGAAATTTTTAAATGCAATCCGAGAAGATCTAACAAAAAATGAAATAACACAACATGTTAGACACGATTTACAAAAAATATTAGCATGGTTCATAATTGATTGTTTCAATCACAATATTGATCTTATTGAACAAAAAAGAAAAAGTTTTAGACCAAAAAATACAGATGACTAAACTGTACTAGCAGAACAATCAGATTACGTTTGCGAACCTGAATGGTCTCATGAATCATTTATTCATATACCGACAGATATATCTAGTCAAGCATTTAGCACTATCTCTATTAACAAAAATTATGTTAGAGTATACGCACTTAAAGTTGACGCAACACCTTTAAACTATAATTCATTCTTCCCTGAAAGAACAGGAAATAATAGTTGAAATTCTACATTTATAAATCATGATAACTTAAATGGAACAAGAAATCTCACAAAACAAGATATACAAAATCCGTTACATTTTGTAAGGGAAGACATTGTTGAAACAATAACAACAACAGAAGCACAACAAAGCATTTCACATTATTCAACCCAATTTTACAACTCCAATGTTAAAAAACCCAACGCTACAACAAACAATCATACAATCCACAGTAAAACCCTCTGTTGCACAAAAATATTTGCAAACGGATTATCCAACGTTCCGACCAGTAACAAAATCATCATACAAACAACAGACATCACATAGAAATCATTTTGCAGATCATAAATTTTCACAATCAACCACAATCCTCGCAAAACAAAGTAGAAATTACCCATTTTTCCTACAAAATAAAAACAAGACAAAAAAATACTATACCAGAAATCAACCTCATCATTATGCACAAAATTATTTTCCATCAGATGATGAAGAATACTATAACCAAAATCATCAGTGATTTTATTCAAGCCAAAGACCTCGTTTTTACTGTATTGAACAACCAGATATTTTCAAACCATACACACGAAACGAACAAATACGACAACCTAAAAATAATCCAACATCTTACAACAATATTTTTCAACAATAAAACCCAGTTAATACACAATCAAACCAACCAACTCAAATGCATAACGAGATTCCACTGCCATATTATTTACAACAACATGAATTAACAAGAAGCCAACTTACAATAATTTTCTCAAATGCCACACGCCGCAGAATCACTACAAATGACAATGAATCCATACCTAATGGGTGGATCATCAATATCATCAAATAAACCACTAATGGTATTCACAGGCACAGATCCTCATTACTTTGTAGAAGATTACCTAAATGCAGTCACAACAAATTTAATTTTTAATATAGGACCTGAACCAGTAAATACGCCACTTCATCAAAATTGGATACATAGACGCACAGCTTTAATCCAAATTAAACTACACGGCGCAGCTCAAAAATGGTTTTTAGTTTTACCTATAGAGAAAAAATCAGATTGGAAAATATTCAAACAGGAATTCTCAAAAAAGTTTCATTCAGAAAGAAACAAACAGCATCAAAGCTTTTCATGCAATGAAACTCGTAGATTACCCAACGAAACGATTAAACAACGTGCAGTAAGAATAGAAACACTAGTCCGAAAAGCATACTCGCTCAATACTCGTGAGTATGAAAATACAAAAATGACAGAAATCCTAATGATGACTCTAACACCTCAATTGCGAAAAATAGCAATAAAAAAGAGAGAGCCAGATTTAGACTTTAGGAAACTAGTAAATAAGCTAGAGCAAGCAGAAGTCACTATGAAATTAGAAGAAACGGAAAACCTAAATTTACAATATGTGAAAAACATCCAAACTACTACTTCACAGATAAACAATATCAACAACTCTGATACAGGATTATCCGAAAAGATAACTGAAATTTTGAATATTCCAAGATTATTCCGAGAAAAATCCAAGTATCACAGGCAAACCAACATCCAAAAAATGTTGTAATTATTGCCGACGATACGAACATAGCATTGCAGAATGCAGAAAAAAAACAACAAGTTAACCAAAATAAACCACAAAAATATAGAAAACCAAATAAATCATTTCATCAAAACATAGAAAAAGACCAAAATTTACCCAACAAAAACCTTCATAGTAATAATAGTTCAGGAAAACCACTTCCAAATAACTCCAATTAATCTAGACAACAATCACCCTATAATACAAATTATAGAGGAAGATCACCATACCAAAGAAATTCACGAAATTTCTCAAAAACAGATATAGTCGATCACATAGTCGAAATAGTCAATATCGAAATAATTATTCAAGATCAAATTCAAACCAACCTGAAATTTCTTTTGATGTCAATTCCCATTCAAATTCTGGAAATAAAATTTTTTCAAATAATCGATCTAGAATATCTTCATGCAATAGATATAGAAATTATTCCAACGATAGGAATAGAAACTATTCAAATAATGAAAATCCTAAGGATCAAAATAATCGATCACGCGATTATCCTAACAACAGATCAAAATAGTTCACGCGATAAGTCACAGAACAGAAATTCAAGTTATAACAATAGACAAAGAAACTACTCTCAGTCACTACATAGGAATAACACGTTATTAACATTCACAACAAAACTTTAGGAGTAGTACACATAAACATCAAAGGCAAATAAATCAGGTACAATCAACTGAGGCAACTCAACCAGACCCCCTGGTGTTGACAATAACAAAAGCACAGATTTGCAAATAAATCACATCAATTGCGAATCCACAGATAGCGAAAGTGACACAAAAAACACAATTTTAATTAACATGATAAACGTTGAAATTGAATACGAACCTATTATATACAAACAACCGATATATTCTCACATCCATCATAACTATGATCAATTTCTTTTAAAACTATTATACAAGATCTATACCTAATAACAAAACAAAGGAAAAAATAGAAAAAATAGTAGAAGAAATAACAGAAGAAAAACCCACAGATTGCTCAAGCACAATTAACATTTATCAAAACATACCTAAAGAACCACAGTTACAAAAGGAAAAAACATGGACAATCCCAATTCTTTTAGAAAGTCCAAAATCTAAACAATTTCAAACACCAGAACTTGAAATAGAATTTTTAATAGATTCCGGAGCAGAATCAAATATCATCAACATTCCTACTTGGAATGAAATTAAAAATTCTACACCCAAAATTAATACCCTTCAAAACAACAAGAAGACTAGCAACAACACAGATTATGATCAACCTCAACAAATTATGGAAAAATCGAACTTTTCCTTGTTCCCACCCGAGCAATGGAACAAAACAAACTCATGAGCAAACCATTTAAACAAACCTTCCACATCACTGATATAAAACATAATACCATTGGAATACCATTTATTACTAATTATATACCAACAATAAATATTCTAAATAGTAGAATTCATATAAAAGATAAATACACAAGACTGAAAAACACAGCTTTGACTTTTTTTCAAAGAATAAAGAAACAACCACCATTTTTATCTAAATTTTACCCCATATACAATCAGGAACGGAAACACCTGAAACCACTATCAGGAAATGTGTACAACTTCTCAATCAAACAAGTTCACCAATGTGATAAAAAGCAAAGTAAACAACATCTCTTTATGTCTGACCTTGAATTCAGAGCAATTCATAAACTTTTTGCGAGTAACAATTTTATCTATCAAATACATGAAAGACTCAAACTCCGACATGATTTTTTTACACATTTATAATTTATCTTCATACAAATAAACCTACCTGTAGGACTCCTAGGTTATTGTGAAACTAACGCAACAGTTTCTCCCACAAAAGAAATAGCGTATAGAGTAAACATTGTTTTACAACTATTAGATTTATGTCAATCAACAGTTCTTGTCGAAAAATTGTCAGTTAACAATATTTTAAGCAATGAAAAACGAAACACTGATTATTTCACAAAGACATCTTACTTTAAACCAACATTTCAAATATCAAAATACACGGAAGAACAGCAAAAATTCTTAACAATGTTTAATTTCCAACACTCTCAGATAAAACAAAAGCAAAAGTAATTTGAACAATTAGCTGACTTATTATGATTATACCCAAAAGTTTACGAAACATCTAAACTCGATGTTGGAAAAGTAAATTCACCATTACTTTTACCTCTAAAACTTGATGCAGTTTTCAAAAAACAACGAGCAAGTTAAGTCCCAATTCACTTACGAGACAAAGTCAACCGATTACTTGAAATACTAGAACAATATGGAATCATCTCTCCAGTAAATAAAAAAGAACAGCCAAAAGGTAACACATTCATAAATCCCGCTATCATTTTAGCAAAAAGAGAAACATGAAAAAAAGTTCTAGATGCAAGATACCTCAATTCACTCCTTGATGAATCTAAATGTAATTGGCCTATCGAACCAATTCAAGTAATTCTCACAAGAATAAACGATAAATAATTCACAACAGCAGATATGAATAGTGCATATAAACAAATGCCGTTAGACGAACAATCAAGACGATTAACACAATTCGTTATTGGAACTCAACAATACGAATTCAACAGTTTATTCTATGGAATTTCCAGAGGACCAGTAGCATTTTCAGCATTTATGAGTAAAAATTCCAGACCACTAATTTTCAATAAAAATGCAATCACATATTTAGACGATATTTTTATGCAATCACAAACAATAGACGAAATGTTCATTGTCTTAGAAAAAAATCATCAAATATTATTACAAGAAACCATGATAGCAGCTCCAGGAAAATCAGTTTTTTTTCTAACACGAGTAAAAGTCCTTGGATATATTATAAAAAGAAACACTATAACTCCATTAGATTCTCGCATAGATGCCATCCAAAAACTCCAACCACCTTCAAATAAGAAGAAAATACCAGAATTTCATGGAATGATAAACTTCTTAAGAAAATACGTAAACAAAATGCAGCTATATTTAAGACCATTTTAAAACATCCTTAGACAGCAAATTAATTTTGAATGAAGAATACTATAACCAAAATCATCAGTGATTTTATTCAAGCCAAAGACCTCGTTTTTACTGTATTGAACAACCAGATATTTTCAAACCATACACACGAAACGAACAAATACGACAACCTAAAAATAATCCAACATCTTACAACAATATTTTTCAACAATAAAACCCAGTTAATACACAATCAAACCAACCAACTCAAATGCATAACGAGATTCCACTGCCATATTATTTACAACAACATGAATTAACAAGAAGCCAACTTACAATAATTTTCTCAAATGCCACACGCCGCAGAATCACTACAAATGACAATGAATCCATGCCTAATGGGTGGATCATCAATATCATCAAATAAACCACTAATGGTATTCACAGGCACAGATCCTCATTACTTTGTAGAAGATTACCTAAATGCAGTCACAACAAATTTAATTTTTAATATAGGACCTGAACCAGTAAATACGCCACTTCATCAAAATTGGATACATAGACGCACAGCTTTAATCCAAATTAAACTACACGGCGCAGCTCAAAAATGGTTTTTAGTTTCACCTATAGAGAAAAAATCAGATTGGAAAATATTCAAACAGGAATTCTCAAAAAAGTTTCATTCAGAAAGAAACAAACAGCATCAAAGCTTTTCATGCAATGAAACTCGTAGATTACCCAACGAAACGATTAAACAACGTGCAGTAAGAATAGAAACACTAGTCCGAAAAGCATACTCGCTCAATACTCGTGAGTATGAAAATACAAAAATGACAGAAATCCTAATGATGACTCTAACACCTCAATTGCGAAAAATAGCAATAAAAAAGAGAGAGCCAGATTTAGACTTTAGGAAACTAGTAAATAAGCTAGAGCAAGCAGAAGTCACTATGAAATTAGAAGAAACGGAAAACCTAAATTTACAATATGTGAAAAACATCCAAACTACTACTTCACAGATAAACAATATCAACAACTCTGATACAGGATTATCCGAAAAGATAACTGAAATTTTGATTATTCCAAGATTATTCCGAGAAAAATCCAAGTATCACAAGCAAACCAACATCCAAAAAATGTTGTAATTATTGCCGACGATACGAACATAGCATTGCAGAATGCAGAAAAAAACAACAAGATAACCAAAATAAACCACAAAAATATAGAAAACCAAATAAATCATTTCATCAAAACATAGAAAAAGACCAAAATTTACCCAACAAAAACCTTCATAGTAATAATAGTTCAGGAAAACCACTTCCAAATAACTCCAATTAATCTAGGCAACAATCACCCTATAATACAAATTATAGAGGAAGATCACCATACCAAAGAAATTCACGAAATTTCTCAAAAAACAGTTATAGTCGATCACATAGTCGAAATAGTCAATATCGAAATAATTATTCAAAATCAAAGTCAAACCAACCTGAAATTTCTTTTGATGTCAATTCCCATTCAAATTCTGGAAATAAAAATTTTTCAAATAATCGATCTAGAATATCTTCATGCAATAGATATAGAAATTATTCCAACGATAGGAATAGAAACTATTCAAATAATGGAAATCCTAAGTATCAAAATAATCGATCACGCGATTATCCTAACAACAGATCAAAATAGTTCACGCGATAAGTCACAGAACAGAAATTCAAGTTACAACAATAGACAAAGAAACTACTCTCAGTCACTACATAGGAATAACACGTTATTAAAATTCACAACAAAACTTTAGGAGTAGTACACATAAACATCAAAGGCAAATAAATCAGGTACAATCAACTGAGGCAACTCAACCAGACCCCCTGGTGTTGACAATAACAAAAGCACAGATTTGCAAATAAATCACATCAATTGCGAATCCACAGATAGCGAAAGTGATACAGAAAACACAATTTCAATTAACATGATAAACGTTGAAATTGAATACGAACCTATTATATACAAACAACCGATATATTCTCACATCCATCATAACTATGATCAATTCCTTTTAAAACTATTATACAAGATCTATACCTAATAACAAAACAAAGGAAAAAATAGAAAAAATAGAAGAAGAAATAACAGAAGAAAAACCCACAGATTGCTCAAGCACA
Organism: Symsagittifera roscoffensis; assembly: GCF_963678635.1. NCBI lineage: Eukaryota > Metazoa > Xenacoelomorpha > Acoela > Convolutidae > Symsagittifera > Symsagittifera roscoffensis. Next base: position 12,360,234 of record NC_087067.1, read on the forward strand.
ATTAACATTTATCAACACATACCTAAAGAACCACAGTTACAAAAGGAAAAAATATGGACACTCCCAATTCTTTTAGAAAGTCCAAAATCTAAACAATTTCAAACACCAGACCTTGAAATAGATTTTTTAATAGATTCCGGAGCAGAATCAAATATCATCAACATTCCTACTTGGAATGAAATTAAAAATTCTACACCCAAAATTAATACCCTTCAAAACAACAAGAAGACTAGCAACAACACAAATTATGATCAACATCAACAAATTATGGAAAAATCGAACTTTTCCTTGTTCCCACCCGAGCAATGGAACAAAACAAACTCATGAGCAAACCATTTAAACAAACCTTCCACATCACTGATATAAAACATAATACCATTGGAAGACCATTTATTGCTAATTATATACCAACAATAAATATTCTAAATAGTAGAATTCATTTAAAAGATAAATACACAAGACTGAAAAACACAGCTTTGACTTTTTTTTCAAAGAATAAACAAACAACCACCATTTTTATCTAAATTTTACCCCATATACAATCAGGAACGGAAACACCTGAAACCACTATCAGGAAATGTGTACAACTTCTCAATCAAACAAGTTCACCAATGTGATAAAAAGCAAAGTAAACAACATCTCTTTATGTCTGACCTTGAATTCAGACCAATTCATAAATTTTTTGCGAGTAACAATTTTATCTATCAAATACATGAAAGACTCAAACTCCGACATGATTTCTTTACACATTTATAATTTATCTTCATACAAATAAACCTACCTGTAGGACTCCTAGGTTATTGTGAAACTAACGCAACAGTTTCTCCCACAAAAGAAATAGCGTATAGAGTAAACATTGTTTTACAACTATTAGATTTATGTCAATCAACAGTTCTTGTCGAAAAATTGTCAGTTAACAAAATTTTAAGCAATGAAAAACGAAACACTGATTATTTCACAAAGACACCTTACTTTAAACCATTATTTCAAATATCAAAATACACGGAAGAACAGCAAAAATTCTTAACAATGTTTAATTTCCAACACTCTCAGATAAAACAAAAGCAAAAGTAATTTGAACAATTAGCTGACTTATTATGATTAACCCAAAAGTTTACGAAACATCTAAACTCGATGTTGGAAAAGTAAATTCACCATTACTTTTACCTCTAAAACTTGATGCAGTTTTCAAAAAACAACGAGCAAGTAAAGTCACAATTCACTTACGAGACAAAGTCAACCGATTACTTGAAATACTAGAACAATATGGAATCATCTCTCCAGTAAATAAAGAAGAACAGCCAAAAGGTAACACATTCATAAATCCCGTTATCATTTTAGCAAAAAGAGAAACATAAAAAAAAGTTCTAGATGCAAGATACCTCAATTCACTCCTTGATGAATCTAAATGTAATTGGCCTATCGAACCAATTCAAGTAATTCTCACAAGAATAAACGATAAATAATTCACAACAGCAGATATGAATAGTGCATATAAACAAATGCCGTTAGACGAACAATCAAGACGATTAACACAATTCGTTATTGGAACTCAACAATACGAATTCAACAGTTTATTCTATGGAATTTCCAGAGGACCAGTAGCATTTTCAGCATTTATGAGTAAAAATTCCAGACCACTAATTTTCAATAAAAATGCAATCACATATTTAGACGATATTTTTATGCAATCACAAACAATAGACGAAATGTTCATTGTCTTAGAAAAAAATCATCAAATATTATTACAAGAAACCATGATAGCAGCTCCAGGAAAATCAGTTTTTTTTCTAACACGAGTAAAATTCCTTGGATATATTATAAAAAGAAACACTATAACTCCATTAGATTCTCGCATAGATGCAATCCAAAAACTCCAACCACCTTCAAATAAAAAGAAAATACCAGAATTTCATGGAATGTTAAACTTCTTAAATAAATACGTAAACAAAACCCAGCTATATTTAAGACCATTTTAAAACATCCTTAGACAGCAAAATAATTTTGAATGGACAACAGAACATCAGAAACGATTTGATGAGATAAAAACTCTTCTCGCAGAACAATTATCATACACTATTCCAGATCCCGATCAACCATTTTATGCCATGTGCGACGCCTCAAATTTTGGCATCGGCGCAGTATTATTAAAATCTCACAATGGAACAAAAAAAACGAACCTCATTTCCGCAAACTCTAGGCTATTCACACAAGCTGAACTTAGACTCTCTACTTTTATGAGAGAATGCACAGCCATAATATATACACTTTTAGAATATGAAATTTTAATACTTGGATCTAAACTCCCAACAGTTTTATTCACAGACCATAAAGCAATAATCTTTCTTTTTACACAAACATCAAACCCAAACCATAGAGTTTATAGATTTCAACCGTTTTTAATGAAATTCCCAAACTTACATATAGATTGGACAGCAGGAAATAGCTTCGCACTACCCAATACTCTCAGTAGAAATACACCACCTGAATTGTTAACAATTGAAATACCACAAAATATTAAATTTTTCCTTGCAAAAGATGAAACCTCACCAAGATTACAATGCAACAAAGCAGTAAAATTGACATAGACCAATCACACGTAAATTATCTACAACATTTTCTACTATAACTAGATTGTCAAAACGATCACTAAGAAGTAGACTTACTAGGAAAACCTACATTCAAACTCTTCATGGATAAAGAATAACACACAGCAAAAACCAGTCAAACAAAAATTATATAAAAAAAATCTATTCCTGTTAATAGAAAAAGAAAATCTCACTGATTATATAAACTTATCAGACCCACCAAATAATGATTCAAAATATACATCAAAACCATGTTTTTAACCTTCATGACCCACTAGATACAATACCTCTATCAAAAATAGAAATTGAAAACATTTTTCTTCCAATAACAGAAAAAATAACACACGAATTACTACAAAAACATCAAAATCTTGACCCAATCATTAGACAAATAAAATCTTGGCACAAATATAAAGTCAAAACAATTAAGACCGATACCACTATTCGAGGAAACAAAACCCTTCTTAGATATTTCAGAAAAATTAACAACACCTCTATCAACGAAAACACAATTATCCTAGAACACCAAACATCCGATATCAAAGTATTCTGCCTGCCTTTAAGTATTATGCTTATAGCTTTTCAAACCTCTCACTCCTAACACTAAAGGACACTCAGGAGAAGAAAAAAACATACTCAAATTTTATACCAAATTTTAGTTTCCCAAATGCACCAATTTGGATAAAAGTTTTATGCAACAATTGCAAAACTTGTCAATTGAACAAAATATTTCCAAGACAAAAAAAATTGCAGAAAAACAAGATTTTAAAGGACAAATCTACATTTCAATCACAGATTTTCATTCGATACAAAAGGACCAATATCACCATCCTCAGAAGGAAACTCATATATTATGGCCATAGTCGATGCATTCACACACTACGTAGCACTTAACCCAGTACCTCATTGTAATGCTTATTATGAACATACAACACTTTATGAATACTGGATAGCAAAATTTCGTTTACCCGAATTCCTTAGTACAGATAATGGCACTGAATTTATAATTAACGAAATCATTACACTATGCCACTTATATAACATTAAGCACAAACCACGTACATCTCAGCACCTTGGACTAATGGATTAGTCGAAGCCATGAATCGTTCACTACAGGAATATCTTAGATGTATCATTAACGGAAATGATACACGGTATACTGAATGGTCAACAGATGTAATACTTTTCCCACTATCTTATAATTCACAAATCACAACAGCCTTAGGACTATTACCCAATGAATTGGTTTTTAACCAAAAACGACGGAAACCGATAATGTTCTCAGCAAATTCTTCACAAATGCGCAAGGTTATTGCCAACCCACTAAACAATCAATATTCTACAATCTACCACTACATACCCACGATGACGATCTTTTTCATCATCCACAATTTTTAAAATTAGTTTCCGGTACACACACCGAAGGGATTTTATACAGAGACAAAGACAAGAAACACAATAAAATTTCCCAGAAAGTAACAAAAAATTGTTACAAAGACAAAAGTTCAATTCTTAGATAATTTCCCGGTTTACCCCAGCTACAAATTTAAGAATCGGAACAAAGGTTTTAATTCCAAACTTCACAAAACAAAAAAGAATTTCTAAAAAATTACAGCCACTCCGAAAAGGACCGTATCAATTATTTGATAAACACACAGATGTAACATACAAACTTACAGCCTTAAACCAAAAGGAAATCGTTCAACATAGAAACAATCTTTTACTTTATCACCCCACCCAAAGAGTACGCCCTTCGAGAACTTACTCAATCACACTATTTTACAGGACTTGAAGTTATTAAAAATAATTCAGGTTACCATCAAAATCAAAGCACTGATATGCACCCCATCCAAAAACAATTATATAAAAATGAAAAAGAACCCAAGCAAACATCAAAAAATGTAGACAACAAAAAATTACCTCGAACAAAAATAAATTGAAAATTAGAAAAAAAAATTCAAGATCAAAAAGAAAAATATCAACATAGAAAATCACCGTGACTTCGTAATCAGTCACGAAAAGATTACAAAACATTCATTCCGCAATCTAAAATAATAAAGAAACTTGAATTTCAGAAATCTCTTTAAAATCAATTAACACTTTCACTTCTTGAAGATACTTTCATAAACTGAAAATTTTCTCAAAATTCATACTGAGAAGCACTTGATCAAACTAGTTCAAATTCAGCCAATCAGAAATTTTTTCGAATCATCACCTCATTTTTAACTTGACTTCTTTAGCCGACAAACAATCACCCTCAAGCCAATCTCTAACTATAACTAAAGGAACTCCAGGTCAAAAATAAGCAAACCGCTAATTATTGACACCTGAAATAAAGAAAGTCTCAATATTACAACCCTCCCCTATCAAGCAAGACAAAGATCAACAATAATGTCCCAACTTAGAACCCAAATACCCCTCAGGCAAAAACATTAAATTACTCTAGAGAACAAAATGAACATGATTCTTTAGCCTAAAGTATGAATATCTCTTAGATACCCCCAGTCATCCAAAAAAAATAACAAAACCAGGAAGACTCTTAAGAGCCCTCCAAATTTTCCTTTATCAAAAACTGCCAAAATCTAACCCACTTGTCAAAAAACCAATAAATAGACCGACCACAATTGAATTTAGCTTCGAAAAAAAAAATAATTCGACGAAGAAATCATTTCTTCAAATGCTTCTTTCTCAAACAGTCAACAATTTTGATAATATCCTTTCAAACCTTTTTTCATTTCTTTCCAATTTTTTCAAACCTTGTATAATTTTCATATCAGACATCTTAGAAATATTCATCCCCACCCTGATATTTTTTTTTGCAATTTTTTCATCATTTTTTTCCCTAGCACAAACCTACGTTATTTTTTCCAAAATCATTGACCACCTCCTCAGGTACGATATTTCAAATAACTATCTAAATGTTCCAACATCTATTCAGTAGAACACATGTTTTTCTTTTTTTTATAATATTTCTCACATTTTCAACATCCCTTATAAGGAAAATGTGCAAACGTATAAAAAAGGCTATTCTAACCTTCGCATCAGCAACAGTACTCTTAATACTTTTTTTCAAGAATATTACAGAAAACACAAAGTGTCCTCATAAATAAATAGTTTTCCCAAAAAAATGTCCAAAATTGCTAATCAATAGCCCCCACATCAGTCCCCACCAACAACGTCCCAAGAACCTCCAACAACACCAACAAATACTTAAACAAATAACCCTCAATCATCAACACGTATCTCTTTTCAAGACAATCCATACACGTTTGAAGAAAGACACGCACGATTGTCCGAACCACTAAAACCAGTATTTCGCCAAGCATCGCTGAGCGAACCACGATACGAACCAGTATATAATATATACCCCTCTCTCTAACAAGATCCTAATAGACCAGTACACCAAAGTCAAAACCAAAACACACTCGAAATAAACCGACAAATTATTCATCCAAGACGAAATTGAAATTTGCAAAACCCCAGAGTTCAATTCAACATGACTCATTCACCAACAACAAATACTGTAGACTTTTCCAGTAGTACAATTCAAAGTACCCCACACACTCCAATAAAACAAAACACATCGAATTTTCCCTCAGATTAATTAAGTTCAACATCTACATCTGAACAAATCCGAGAAAGCCCTTTCAATCCCCCAGCCACTACATAACATCTCTCATTTTGGATGACACACGCTTTTACCCAAGTCGAACCAAATTTACTGAATGATCCAATAGACGTTTCACCTGACACATCTTTGTCGCTACCTGAAACTCTTTCACTCCCTTCAACCCCTTCTTTAATTCAAATTTCAAAAACACCATTTCCTGCAAATTTTCTTACAAATCTCGACGCCAGATATAGGAAAAATTCAACAAAAATCATACACCTACGATTAGATTGGAATACATTCGTAGCACCCCCTCCATTATTTGGACAACATCACGAATGTAACGGATTACACAACTGGGCACTAAATAGATTACAATATCGACAAGATATCCACAAAGATATACAAGAACATAATATACAAAAACTCACACAAGATAATTTGACATGAAAATTTGAAATCACAGGAAGACTAGAAACATAACTCATCATCCCCTATCTCTAGCCGCCCGAATATAACTGCTCAACTTTTACCTCCCCCATTTATAGCAACAGAAATCATCTACAAATACGATAGATACACAAAAAAGAAAATTTGATATATCGCTTTTTATAATCCATATTCAGGACCATCATACACATGTATCTTCTAAAGATACTAGTTTTCTCATTCTCTCAAAGCCCGATCATAACAATCCTTCCACCCGCACAGGACCCCAAAACTTACTAGTCACTCACTATCATCGTGAAGAAAATGAGCAAAAAACATTACACAAATATGCAATTAATCAAGTTACTCAATGCGAATCAGAACCACAATCAATCGAAAGAAGAAACATAATAGCAACACTTTACTCAAAAGCACGAACTACAACGCTAACAGGATATAAATTTGCAGCGACATTTTCGAAAAGAAAGTACATTGTTCCCAAGTTTCAATCGGAAACAAAAACAGACTAGACCATGAATCCTTCTACCAAAGTAACAAAGAAAAAATTTCACACCTCAGCCCTGACGATTGCAAAAACGAGCTTAAACGATTAAAAATCACATCAAACAAAGGCACAACCAGAAAATTTGTCAACTTTCAAGTTTTTTCAGGTTCCGCACATCAAGCCGCACTTGAAAGATACCAAGGACATATAAAATTAGATGACATTTTCCCTTCCACGGAGAAAATGGAAGATTAACTTACGATCTCCATGACAAAAATTGGATACCACACATTGGATTTAACAACCCCTCAAATTGTAAAGCCGACACAAAAAATAAAGGTTACCAAGAAATAATGTTTTTCGATTGGAAAATACAACTTGAAGAAGTACAACTAACACGTGATTTAAAGGATGACACAATAAATTATCAAGAAATCAGACTGCAATCTTACTACACGCACAAATTGTTTGGTTCCGTGAAGACACCTGTGCCACATTTCAAGTAGCAAAAATATACGCCAGAATAATAAAATTTCATCAAAAATATTTTATTGAATCAATCCCGTTTGAAGATGTAAACCCTGATCAACTCGGACCTAGTAATTATAAATTTAGAAACATCTATAATATAGAAAATAACTTGACACGTTTTCAAATATACCCAGAAACGGAACTAGCATGTAAATACACCAAACCACTTTACAAAATACAAAACTCAGAAATCCTTGTCAAATACGAAGAAGGTTTCAACATGGATACAGGAAAATTGAATGAACAACCAATGGCTACATATCATTCAACCACTGACAAAAAATCATATGTCCCGGTACACTTTCTAAAACACACAGGAAGAATTGTTGGACAATTAAAACCACAAGACAAAAACAGTACACGCTTACAAGAACTATCACTGAACAACACTCATTTTGGCGCAATTCATTATAACATACACTTAGACATGAAATTAGACTACAAAATAAGTAGAATCTTTCAAGAAATGTCTTTGACAGAACTTGAAACACTCCATCAACTATGCGAACTTGAACGCACGCAGATTTTACAATCACTTGCACTAGCAGTACTTAAAATCCCTTATGCAGTTATTTATTGTGCGGTAACAGATCAAACTTTATTGACTACAAAGGAAATTTTTTTATGGTGTTACTCTCGTACCAAAAAAGTATCACCTTTATATGTTTTTGAACACAAAAGATGTTATAAAAGAATCCGAATATTCTACAAAAAAAAGTACATTTTGTTGATACACTCTCCCGAAGAACTTATATTTGGGATACAGCAATCCCATATGGATCAGAAAATAGCCACAATGTAGTACAATTAAATCCTGACGAAGATAAATACTATCTTCTCACACCATATCCTACGCTTATGCAACCACTCAAAAATTTTCACCAGAAAGCATTAGAGCTAACGCCCGCAACCCCAAAATTGATTTACAATCAATCAGCATATACTCTGAATCCGACATTCAATATCACATACGAACACAACAATTTAAGGAAATACTCACAAAAATGGACACAATACAACGAAAATCCATAGATCAAAATCTACGCAATTTTGCAAAAACAGCAGGCTTTTCCGACATATACGCACAAGAATCAAGCGGATATTTTAAAGATATAAAAGATTAATTTTTTTTAAATGGCGAAAAATTCAGACCACAACATATATCACTAATAGAGACTTTTAGTTTTGTATTTTTGAAAAACGAACTTCTTTCCTTTCTAGGATGGCCTTACTACATCCTAGAAAGGTTGACTATATTTAACTTTCAATGTTTAACTTTATTGGATTTATTTTCTCTCTCTTAAAAGGAATCTACATTACATGTACATGCGCAATACACACACAAATAAACATACAAGCAAGCGTAGCACGCATTTTTTTCGCAGGATTTTTTGGAACATTCTCTACATCAATCAATAAAACACTTTTAGACGCTGAAATAGAGAATACAATACCAAGCTATCAACAACACCAAACACATATGACGAATCAGGAAACGATACGAATACAACGCCTAAAGCACCACAGTTACAAAACCTAAACAATAACCATCCCCTATTATTGGTACCGGGAAATTTCGGAAATATCGCCCTAACAGACCTCATATTTTTGATATCTAAAGATCAACAAAGCCCGATTCGACACATAATAACCCAACAACCAAGTATAGAAGACACATACGAACAAATTATAGAACAACCACATACCACTAACTTTCGTTCTCAGAACAACCATCTTTTTAGCTCACGATGAGCCGCCCAGTTGGATCCCTCCATCGATCAATTTCCCACCCAACCAACCTTCAGATCAACCTTCCCATCATCTCAGTTTTTGCTTTCCCCCACCTCAATCACCTCATCATAAAACTTCATCCAGCATGGAATCAGACACTAATTCCAACACAACAGTATATAACACTATCTCCCAATTCAATAACTCCGATATCGAAACACCCGACAAATTTACCAACTCTGAACCCAGTCCATCTGCATTTTCCCAACATCCCTTTCAACCTATTCATTCCCAAGTCAAAATTGATCCCCCTACCCCTCCCTCTCCCATTTCAATTGTGACACCCATAAATTCCCCTCTAACCAGTGAACCATCCGATAGCCACGACTCAGGAACCACACAAATATCACACATCACACGAGCTGGATAATTTCATCACACTGCATCAACAACTACAACACCCTCAAACACTAACTATTCACCAACTCTCACAATCTAAAATATCATCCAACCCATCAACCTCAACTCCCTCTTCACATAACACCCCTTCACAAAACCCGACTTCCTCATCAACCCCATCCTCCAGTACAACCAGATTTCACCGAACCTTAAAAAAAATTCCCAAATACTCCATTCCCATCTAACCCAGGAACTTACACAACATTTGTCAATCATCCACTTCACACTAACACCAAAGAATTTCTCCGAATATGTCTACCCTTTTTCCCACAATACAAGTATTTCCATTCAGAACTCAAAGATGAGAAAAGCAATTATGTAAACGAGTACGTATTATAACCGACACTTTCATGGACATCAATCTATCACTTTACTAATCCACTATCACTGCCACAATATAACACCCCTTATGACAATAAAGTGTGCAGCACTCAACTCTACCTTCTAATAACAGCACTAACCCCAAAACAATTCACACAGATAGGATACAGACAATCACTAATCAAGGTCACTGCATCCAAAGCTAATGATTATTCTATCGATTATTACGATTATAACATCATACGACCTAAAGAAGACATCTTTCTAAACAACGACTCATTTGCTTACCCCCAACTAACAGAAAATTTTTTCATCAAATCCACATACTCTTCCACCCACAGCACGTTCAATAAAAATACGATAATGTGATTTCAGCAGCACTCCGTGATGTTCATGCTTTTGATTCATACTTTAACAAATTTAACCACTTTTCACTAACCTTTCATTTTCTCACACCAAAAACGTGATTTCATGTTACGAACTAAAGAAACTTACACGTACACTTACTACCAGTTCATTCAACACCATTACACTCTAAATACACCAGCGCGACAACCTCACCATAGATATCAATACATTAACTCTAGTTGCACCTAACCATTTTTTCTTAATTTCACCTATTGTATTAAAGACACTAACTTACAAGGAACCCCCCGAAAATACGATCCCATCACTCAGATGTATATCTTCTGTCCCCTAACCAAAATCCTCAACGTAGACGAATCCCGCCCACTAATTGTCCCTTGTGAATTCCTCCAGCGCGTTGAAGTCCCAATCCTAGAATTCATATATAACACTCGCTATAATCACAAGCTCTGTAACCTTATTCAAAACACACCCTATGAAATATCACCTAGCACTGAAGAGCACAACATCATTAAAACACTGAAATTGCTTTGGCCTCTTCTGCAAACAAAACACATCATTCGCTTGCTAGCTAAATTACTAACCTCATCAGACATCATCGCTGACGTTTTTCCCCATGAATTTTTCACCGACGATTAGGTAATATGAATTGAATAATTTACTAATAAGCTCGAACAAAACTAACCTTTCTTCAAAATTGTTTTCTTTTTTCTTCATAGACACGAACTTCAATCATCTACAAAACAAAAAGCGAATTAAAAAACAGGAAACTTTTTCTAGATTCATTAATTTTCAATTTCAATAATGAAGCAGTAAAATTCTCCCGCACAATGCAATAATATTATTCATAAATTCTTTTCCCCAATGCAGTAAATCTTCATACAATTGAAAATAAATTATTAATTTCAACCCCCAAATCAAGCAGTAAACTTCATAATTTTAAAGTATTTAAATAACAAAAAAATTGTTCATAAATTGCAAATAGCAGTACTAACTTTTTCAAAGACGCTTCTTTATATTCACTCGCCCACAAATTCTATCCACAATCTCACAGGTCGCCCACGAAGAATTGCTTAAAATAATGAATTTAAGTTTTTAACTTTCACTGATAACAACTCTAACAACTTTTAACACGTTTCAAACTTTCCTTTAACAAGGTTGGAAAGGAATTATATACTAATCCAAACTAACCAACATAAGCTTACTAAACACCACAAACCACAACCTAACAGCATGACTAGAAAAGAAAACCCACGGTACCCAAACTGGATTAAAACCAGCTTAGAACTGGATAAATTATTCTTTTGAGACTACTTTTACGTCTGAACACAAAAGAAGAAAACACCAAAAATTCGAAAGACAAACAAAAAACAAATAATTTGATTCTTATGAAAAAGACATAACTAAGACAACAAAAGAAATCGCCAGTAATAAAAAAAGAGCATGAAAGGTTGAACTAAAACAGGACCCTCCAAAAAGAGAGCATGAAATTATATCATCACTTGTGGCCTAACCCACCAGAAGAGGCCGTCCTGATCATGCTCTATAGCCGGCCTCACCAACCGTGCTACATCCACGCTTTGTGACACCCCGGACTCTATGTTTGACGAGAGATACTCAAGTGTGAGTAGCTCTTAAAAATAACCGAACAAAATAGTAACGCTTTTGCGATAAAAACTAATACAAAGTCATGACTAAAAAACAAGATTAACAAAGATTTGTGTATGTAAATAATACAATGCAATATATAGATAATATATAGCCCAAAGACGAGCATCAAGGATCTTGACAATCCAATCACACTCCAACTACGAAATGGCAAACCCACCTGACATGCTGCCTACAATCACTACACTCAATGGATTTAAAGTACCACTTGGCATCGCAGCAAAGGAAACCCATTGCAACAGAACAATGGCCATCTCGATGTTCAAGCATACGTACAGATCCAAGTCAGCAGGCACTTCATCCAAAGTCGAACTACATGCCACATCCGAACAAGATTGAGAATAGCAATGTAGAATAGCAACCGATTAGGAACCATAATACGATCAGCCGAAACTATCGTGATAACATCTCTTCTTCCAAACCCGAAAAAAAAAGAATACGCTCGCATCCTCTAAAGAAAAACACCATCTCTATAAAATATTAAATACTAACCAATCATACTCCATCAAATTAACAAGCTATTTATTTGTTAAGTGTTGAAACTACTTGTAGTTTCAACTCCAGAACAATTTGAATTAAACTTAGGTTACAGTTGTTCTCATTCTGGAACTAACTCGCGTAAACCGGTGTACACTAGATCTATTGAGATTAGGAGATATAAGAGTAAGATTAAGATTGGTATAAGACTAAGAAGTTGCACGAATTTATCCGGCCGAAAATAAGATAGCGTGACGAGCTGACGGTGTACCTTATCTGAAATTACTCTATGAGTATAGTAATTCATACATAACTCACTATACTATCATTTTGACATCAAGGCTAATCAAGAGTGCTTTTAATTAATCAGTTTTATGTAGAAAAAAAGTTTCCTTCTAACCTTGGTTGTTTGGGGAAAAGGAGCTTTACATTAGTGTTTTAACTTTGAAGTTTTTCATGCTGAAAGGAATGTTTTGATTGTAATTTTTAAATCTCTTATCTTTATGTCTAATTGAGTTCACAGATTGTTCGTATGTGACCTTGACTTATTCATTCTCTCTGATGGAAAAAATATCTCTTTAGCCTTTTAGATTTATCACTTTTCGATTATTTCATTCTTTACTTTTTTCTTTAATCAATTATAATTAAATAGAATTAGCTTTTACAAAAGAACACTTTTTCACGCAACTTGTCTGACAACAGAAAGTTATCCAATTTTTTTGGGTTGCCGAGAAAAAACTTTTATGAAGAAGTTTGTTTTTCAACGTCACCAAAACTTGACTTATGATCCTGAAACAAAAAGCTATCTGAAAATCTCTAGCAGCGTTTCTGAAGTCGCATTTGAAATCTAATTGAGACTAAAATACAAATCTCAGCAAAACTGACGACTTAAAAGAAATTTAAGAAAATTTGGAGCAATTATAAGTAAGTTTATACTTTTGTGATTCTTAAAACGTTTGCTGTTAGTTTTAAAACAAATGATTTTGTTTTGCATATACTCTTTTTAAAGTTTGTTGGGCTACGTAAGTGACTCACTTTGATATAATTAACTCTCTGATCGACTGGGTATTTTTGGCGTAATTTTTGATTAACTAAAAAAAGCCAAAATGACCCATTTTTGGGGTAAAATTTTGAGCCCGAAATTCGCAAAACAAATTGCACCATATTGATTCTGCTAAAATTTAAAGCAAGTTTTGTCATCATGAGTTTTCAGCTAAACTCAAACCAAATTGAGAAAAACGCGTTTTAAATTTCAAGTTTAGCTCGTTTTGTCCGGTTAATTTAAATCAGCACTGTATCTTGATCCGTGTGTATACTATACACTAATGAAACTTAGCCTTGAGAACGCTATTGTAAAACTATTTAAGTCGCGATTCGGTTTCCAAACAAAAACTTCTGAATTGACTCAATTTAGTGAAAAGATGCTTAAATAGGTGGTTTTTCAACAAAATACCCTATCTACAAAACGCCATATCTTGAAGCCGAAATTACATCAAATTAAATTAAATTGCATAAGAATTACGTAACAATTGCACAAAACAGTTGTTATGCTGCGTAATAATGTTATTTTTTGGCTTGCTGGAACGGTTATCTTATTTTTTGGTTTCTTGGCCCTTCGGCTTGTTGGCCTACTACCGTTTAAATATAGCTTTCATTTACGACAGCGCTTGGAGGCCCAACTCTAATTTGTTTCATTGTTTATGAATTAATGTCATATGCGGTCATTTAAAATACCTTGAAAAAAAATAACAAAAACGCATTTTTGCAGAGCATTGGTATGCATATCTGTTTAACAGTTTTAATTATCTGGTTGAGAAAAAAACTCGGTTGTCAATTAAACTCCTGGAAACTTTCGAAAGGGGCAGAAGCCTTTTTACATTTCCTTGTCGATAAACACAATCAACCAAATAGTTCAAATAATTGAATTGATTTTTATTGATTTCCAACCCATTATTTTTTTGCTACATATGATACGATGCAAAGTTTGCCATTATTTTTTGCCTAATTTCATGCTGTTGATATTAAGGTAGTGCTATTTTATTCTGTTTTCATCTATCTTATTTTATTGTGCAGCCCTCAAAAACGAAGGGGTGGATTTTGTTTTTGACAGATGTATGACATCATAAAACATCAATGGGTGGAGTTAAACAAGAACTTTGCCGTCAATATTTAGTTTTTGTTTTCGAAGGGCTGTATTTTCCAGCTGCTTTGAATGTCTATATGGCACAATAAAAACAAAGTACTTGGTAGTTTTTTTTTATAAATTTTTAAATAGCAATGCATGTCTTTAACGATGAATTTTTTGACAATCAGTAACATCAGTTTAAGAGGATTAAGTTTTTTTTAATAGTAGTTTTTTTGTCTGGAATCAGAAACCTTAGAAACAAGTTGTTGAAACCTTAATAATATTGACTTTGACCTTGATATTATTGACTTTGCCAGCTCGCTAAATATGTAGTGCAGATTGAAACTTCAAAAAAGTCTATTGAGACTTGAAAAGGGTTTTTATCTTCAAGATCAGAGTTAAGTTCGAATTAGAAAAATAGCTTTCTCA